>NC_086280.1:733483-925983 GCF_021018805.1 Prinia subflava | reverse complement strand
AAACAAGATTTCTTTGTGGGGTCAACTGGGTTAAAAAATAATTTTTAAACTCCCCCCCAACAAAGCCACGGCTGAGCTCCATGGCTGGGGCTCCCTTGGCACCGGGAACGGATCCCGACATCCGGAGCATCTGTGCCGGGGGGCTCGGGGTGGCGGTGGGGAGGGAGGGAGAGGAAATCTGGAACCCATAAGCTCCAGAGCCGCCGGCGTTCCCCTGCATTGGCCTGCGCCTGGTCCGCCCCCGCCCCGCTCGCCCTATCAGCAGGAGCCGCTCCCGAAGCCATCCCGGCTCCCTCCTCTCCTCCTGGCCCAAAGGAAAAACCAAGGAGCTCCTTGGAGGGCTCTGCGGGGCTTTGGGGCGCCCGGGGAGCCCCGAGGGCGCGAATGCTCCGGGCCTCTCCTCGGGAGCCACCGCCGGCTCCTCCTCACCCCGGCGAGCCCCCGAGGAGATGAAGGAGGAAAACCTTTCCCCGGAGTCCCCCGAGGGCAGCGCGGCCACCAGCGAGGACGAGGCCGAGCGGGCGCCCAGGAGAAGCGGCCGCAAGCGAGGGCAGGGTCCCGGCGGAGCCCCCTCGCCGCAGGGCAAGCGCAGCCGGCGCAGCCCGGCCCCGCAGCCCCCCGAGGACGCCCACGCCCAGCGCGTCATCGCCAACGTGCGGGAGCGCCAGCGCACCCAGTCCCTCAACGACGCCTTCGCCGAGCTGCGCAAGATCATCCCCACGCTGCCCTCGGACAAGCTGAGCAAGATCCAGACGCTCAAGCTGGCCGCCCGCTACATCGATTTCCTGTGCCAGGTGCTGCAGAGCGACCAGCTGGACCACAAGGTCGCCACCAGCTGCAACTTCCTGGCCCACGAGAGGCTCAGCTACGCCTTCTCCGTGTGGAGGATGGAGGGCGCCTGGTCCATGTCGGCGTCGCACTGAGACGGGTACGTGTGGCTGTGTCACCGCTGTGTCACCTCTGTGTTACCGCTGTGTCACCTCTGTGTCCCCCTGAGCCGGGTACGTGTGGCTGTGTCACTGCCATGTCCCCCTGAGCCAGGTACGTGTGGCCGTGTCACCACCGTGTCCCCACAGCCTCTGTGCGTGTCCCGGTGGGCTCGAGTCGTGGCCACCCCTCCTGGCACTCCAGGGATGAGGGATAAGGGAGTTTTAAAAATCTGATTTATTCCCAAACCCCGTCCTGGCCTCGCTGGGGCTGCAGAGGTGTCAGACCCGCCCTGCTCTGGGGTGGCCTCGTGTCCTCCAGCCTGCCTGGCTTCCCCCTGTCCCCTCCCAGAGCTCTGCAGACGGGGGGGGGGGATCCGTGATCCCCTCGGGTCCGTGATTCCCTCAGATCCGTGATCCCATCAGATCCGTGATCCCCTCGGATCCGTGATCCCCTCGGGTCCATGATCCCCTCGGATCCGCGGGAATCGTGCATGGCTTTGGGAATTCTGATGGACTCAGCTCCACCCAGCCACCGCCTGAGCATCCCTCAGGATGCTGAGAGGGGAATAATCCGATTTTCAGGGTTTTAGGGCTGGGAGGAATCGGGAATGGGAGGAGCAGGGTCAGTGAGGCGCTGGCGCTTCCCGCAGAGCAGGAGCAGAAAGTTCCAGAGGACGTTCCCAAGCCAGGAGCTCCGGGGACACCTCGTGGGAGCCCGAGAGGCCCCGCTGTCCCCAGGGAGCTCCAGGGCTCCTCCTGCCTCTCCTCAGCCCCAAATTCGAGGCCGTGGAGGTGCCAGCGCTGGCTCAGGGTTGGATTCTCCAGTTTTGGGCTTGTATTCTCCAGTTTTGGGGATGGATTCTCCAGTTTTGGGCTTGTATTCTCCAGTTTTGGGGATGGATTCTCCAGTTTTTGGGCTTGTATTCTCCAGTTTTGGGGATGGATTCTCCAGTTTTGGGCTTGTATTCTCCAGTTTTGGGGTTGGAGTCTCCAGTTTTGGGGGTGGATTTTCCAGTTTTGGGGGTGTTGTGGGGGGGACAGGGAAGCTGCTTGGCACGGCTCCATCCTGAATTTTGCCAAGCCTGACTAAAATCCCTTTGCCCTGGGGAGGTGGGGGGAGGCTGAACCCCCTCCCCGACACCCCCAGACCCATTTTTGCTCCCTCTGCGTGTGGAACACGAGGCTGCTCCGGGGCCGGCACCAGAGCTGTTTATTTAAGCCGAGTTCTTGGCAGGAGCTGCTCTCCCGTGATAAACAGAGGGATTAAAGACCCCTCAGTCACTTTGGAGAGCTCCCCTGAGCGCCGCGGGTTCATCATTCCCCTTAAAATTCATCCCGAGCACTCATCCTCCATCCGGGCAGGGAATCGCCCTCCCAGGGCCATTCCTGCCGCTGTTCCTTATTCCTTATTCCTTATTCCTTATTCCTTATTCCTTATTCCTTATTCCTTATTCCTTATTCCTTATTCCTTATTCCTTATTCCTTATTCCTTATTCCTTATTCCCTATTCCCCATTCCCTATTCCCTATTCCCTATTCCCTATTCCCTATTCCCCATTCCCCATTCCCCATTCCTTATTTCCTATTCCCTATTCCCCATTCCCTATTCTCTATTTATTCCCTATTCCCTATTCCTTATTCCCTATTTATTCCCTATTTATTCCCTATTCCCTAATCCCCATTCCCTATTCCCTAATCCCCATTCCCTATTCCCTATTCCCTATTCCCTATTCCCTATTCCCTATTCCCTATTCCCTATTCCCTATTTATTCCCCATTCCCTATTCCCTATTCCCTATTCCCTATTCCCTATTCCCTATTCCCTATTCCCTATTCCCCATTCCCCATTCCCCATTCCCCATTCCCCATTCCCCATTCCCCATTCCCCATTCCCCATTCCCCATTCCCCATTCCCTATTCCCCATTCCCCATTCCCTATTTATTCCCTATTTCCTATTCCTTTTTCCTTTCGGGGTTCCCGGGATCAGCCCCAGCCGGGCACGGAGGGAGAGGGAGGCGGACTCGGCCCCAGGACCGGGGAAGCTCCGCGGGGGAAGCGGTGCCGGGCTGGGGAGGCTCCGGGGAGGCTCCGGGGAGGCTCCGGGGAGGCTCCGGGGCGGGAGGAACGAACGGGGCTGCGATTCCCTAATGGAAAGCAGCCCCCGGAGAGTGAAACTCGGAACGGCTGGATGTGGCTGTGCCCTTGTGAACCAGAGGGATGGAGCCCTGAGGCAACAGAAATCACCTTTGAAGTCCCCCCCTCCCCGAGCTCGGCTTTTCTCAGCGCATTAAAATGGTTTCTCTCCCTGCCGGAGGAGAAAATGAGGCTGGAGCCGCCGCGGGGAGAGGCTGAGGGCTGCTGTTCCTCGCCCTTCATTTGTCTCCCTGGATTTATCGCCTCTGGCGCGCGTTGCCCTCGCTTAATTGTCTCTCCTGAAAGACCTTGGATAAATCTTCCCGTTGGGGACCGCTGCTCTCGCCTGGAAATCGGCTTTGTCTGGCGGCTGCTCCATTTGCTTTTATTTATAAACACCTCTCGCTGCTCCGGGGCACTGGGGGAGCTCGGGAACAGCTCCCATCCCTGTTCCCTATTCCCTATTCCCTATTCCCTATTCCCTATTCCCTATTCCCTATTCCCTATTCCCTATTCCCTATTCCCTATTCCCTATTCCCTATTCCTTACTCCCTAATTCCTATTCCTTATTCCTTATTTCTTATTCCTTATTCCCCATTCCTTATTCTTTATTTCCTATTCCTTATTCTTTATTTCCTATTCCTTATTTCCTATTCCCTATTCCTTATTCCCTATTCCCTATTCCCTAATCCTTATTTCCTATTCCTTGTTCCTTATTCCCTAATTCCTGTTCCTTATTCCTTATTCCCTAATTCCTATTCCTTATTCCTTATTCCCTAATTCCTATTCCTTATTCCTTATCCCTTATTTGCTATTCCTTATTCCCTATTTCCTATTTCTTCTTCCCTATTTCCTATTCCTTGTTCCCTATTCCCTATTCCCTATTTATTCCCCATTCCCATTCCCCATTCCCCATTCCCTATTCCCCATTCCCTATTTCCCATTCCCTGTTATTTCCCATTCCCTGTTATTTCCCATTCCCTGGTATTTCCCTGCTCATTAAATCCCTCTCCAGCTCCTTTAAATTCTCCCAGCTCCCTCTCCCTTCCCACCCAAATCCCTGGGCCGTGGATCCATCCCCTGCTCCTGGACCCCTCTTTGGGGGTCTCCTCAGCTGCCGAAATCCCGGGAATTCTGTTTGGGGGTGATTTTCCAGGGATTTTCTCCTGGAGCAGAGCAGGAGGCCGGAGGGTTCCTCAAAATCCCCAAAATCTGCTTTTCCTGCTGGTTTCACTCAGGATGGAAGGGGAGATGTTGGAGCAGGCGAGGGATGTGGGATATTCCCCCAGAATCCCGGGCTGCCCGCAGGGAATTCCACAGGCACCACCCGGAGCTGCTGGATTCATTTTTCCACCAAAAAATTCCATTTTCGTTAAAAACCCACCCGAGGAGCCCGAGCTGCTCTTCACGGCCGCCTCAGGATGAATTAAAATTAATCCAGACGTAAAATCCCGGCTGCGGCCCTGGGGAATGCGGGAATATCCGCGGGTTTGTGGCCCCTGCAAGGAGCCGGAGCTGCCCGGGGACGCCTCCGGAGCTGCCCGGGGACGCCTCTGGAGCTGCCCGGGGATGCCTCGGGAGCTGCCCGGGGACGCCTCCGGAGCTGCCCGGGGACGCCTCTGGAGCTGCCCGGGGACGCCTCCGGAGCTGCCCGGGGATGCCTCCGGAGCTGCCCGGGGATGCCTCGGGAGCTGCCCGGGGACGCCTCCGGAGCTGCCCGGGGATGCCTCCGGAGCTGCCCGGGGACGCCTCCGGAGCGGGGCCGTTTTTCATCCCGCCCGTCGGGGGAGGCTGCGGGGGACGAGGAGCTGCGGGAACCCTCGGGAACCCCGCGCCCGGCATCGATTCCCGTTCCCGGGGTGGACAAAGGCGGGGAACCCCGAGCCCGGCGTCGATTCCCGTTCCCGGGGTGGACAAAGGCGGGGATGCCGGAGGGGAGGATGAGGAAGGGCTTGAGGAGCTTCTCCATCCCAAATCCTGCAGGGCCCGGCTCCTCCGGAGGCTCCCGCAGCCCTGGGAGAAATCCTGGAGTGGCCCCCGTGAGGATTTGTCGGTGTTGAACCCTCCGGAGGCTCCCGCAGCCGCCAAAATCCTGCCGGGAGTTGGATTTTTTGGGATCAGACCTGGCTCAGGGAGCGAGGGGAGCTGATCCTTTTTCCCACGGGCTGGGTTGAGGTGGTCCCGCCCGGCCACCACTCCGGAATTTTGGCTCCTGGATGTGCCCGTGTTCCACCCCAAGGCTCAGCCGGGGGTCACATCAGCTTTTGGGGGATTTTTCCCCGATTTTCCCCTCTGTCCTTCACCCCCTGGAATTACCTCAGCCTTTCCTGAGTGAATTCCTGCAGGATTTGGGTTTTCCCTCTCCAGGGAGGCGAGGAGGAAACAGCGGGAGGGGTTTTAAAAGAAATAATTTTAAAATAAACCTGGACTAAGCCCTGGGGGCGCTGGGATCGCGCAGGGATCGATCCCCGGAGCTGCCGGAGCCGATCCCGGGCTCTCCCGGGAGCCGATTCCCGGCTCCATCCTCCAGCCTGGCTCATCCCCGCACGGCCCCGGCTCCGGGAGCACTCCCAGGGCGCTCCCAGAGATCGGATCCGCGGGAAAAGCTGAGATTTGGGTGATTTTAAACCCCGGGCTCCAACGTGGGGCACATTTCCCGGCACATCCCTCCCGGCTCCGGGGAAATCCGGGAATGCGGAGCTCCAGAGGCGGCCGTTCTTTCCCCCAGGGATGGATTTGCGGGATTTCGGGAAGCCGAGCCCACCCTGACCCCGCTGTCTCCCCCCAGGTCTCCACCTCGAGCTCCAGCGCCCAAAAAAACCTCCCCGGAGAGAGGAGGGAACCACCCCCAACCCCCCCGACAGCCCCGAGGACCCCCAAAAACTTCAGGGAGGAGCCGCAGCAGGAGCGGGTCCGAGCTGGGCGCTGCCGGAGGAGCTCGGGGCTGCCTTTTATTGCGGGCTCGCAGGTAAGGAACGATCCCGGGCTCCTGGAATCCTTCCCGGAGCCTGCCGGAGCCGGGAGCAGGCGGGATAATCCCTCCAGGAATCCCTCCAGGACAAGGGGAAGGGGAAGGGCCGGAGCCCCCCCATGCCAGCTCTGAGGATTTCGGGGGTCCAGGCGGGAAAATTCCTCCAGGACGAGGGGAAGGGGAAGGGCCGGAGCCCCCCCGTGCCAGCTCTGAGGATTTCGGGGGTCTCTGCGCTTTTATCCCGCTCCCAAGGCTCTGCCCCGGGATGTTCCCATGGATTTTGTTCCCACGGATTCGGGGGGATTTGAGGGGCTGAGGCACCCCCAACCCACCCCTGCCTCAAAATCGCCCCGATGGATTCACCCAATTCCTCGGAATTCATCCCAAATCGAGGCTGGACACGGACCTGGAGGGATTTTGGGACCTCTGAGGGGGTTTGGGCTCTTTTGGGGGCGGGAAGGGACGATGGAGGTGTCGGGGTGCCCCAAAACGACCCCAAATAAAACCCAGGGGAATTTTCCAGGGTTCAATCCTCGTGTCCCGCCCGCACCTCCCTCGGCCGGGTCGCTTTTATTGGAATCAGGCAAAAGAAAATCGGGATTTTTTTGCCTGTTATGGCAGAAAAAAAGGGGAAAAATCCCTTCCAGGGAGGCTGCAACAGGCCTGAGCCCCCAAATATTCCAGGGGAGAGGAGTTCAGAGTTGGGGAACACCAGAGAATCCACGGAGGAGCCACAGGAAGGCCCTGAGTGATTTTTTCTACCCAAATCCCAATTTTTACGTGCAGTGGGAATGGATTCCCTGCTCCGGGGAGTCGACTGCAGCCTTCAAAAAAATCTGGATGTGCTTAAAAAAATCAAAACTCGGTTAAAAACGGGGCAGTGGAGGCTTCGTTCGGCGCCTCACGGGAAGGATTTTACAGCTGAGAAAGAAAATCGGCTTCAGAAGTCAAAATCTTCTTTCAAAAATCAATAAATTGTGCTTGAAAAATAAAAGGGAAAAACCTCTCTGTGGAGTGAGACTGCGGCTTCCAACCAAAATTTTTTTATAGAAACCTGAAATGTATTTTTAAAAGATGTATTTTCAAGTATTTTGGTGCGTCTTGTTTTTTTGAAAAAAAAAAAAAAAATCCTTGCATTTTAAATGAACAAAATCCCCTTAAAATGAGAAAAAAACCCCTTAAAATGAGAAAAAACCCCCTTAAAATGAGAAAAAAACCCCTTAAAATGAGAAAAATTTAATCCTAATGACCCTTCTGACCTGCTTTTTTTGGGGAAAAAGCCCCAAAAATGTCTGTGTATGGTGGGTTCCATGCAGGAAATTCCAGCATGAATTTTGGGAATGAAGTTTGGGAGTCTCCACCCCCCCTCGGGACCCCCACCCTGGGCCCCCCACCCTTGGGTGCCACGCAGAGTTTTGATTCCTCCAGAGCCTTTTTTTTTTTTTTTTCCTCCTTTTAAAATGTCTCCTTTTTGTTTTTGTTTCGTTTTTTTGTTTTGTTTTTTACAAAATCTCCTCCTGCCGCCGCGGCCGGAGCTGTCCCCACCCCCAGCCCAGCCAGGGCCATGTCCCCTCTTGTCCCCAAAACCCCGGGACGTCCCCCCCAGTCCCGGTAGGAATTTCAGGGGTGATTCCCTGGGAAATGGGAAAAGGCAAAATCGGGATGGAGCCCTCGGCTCTGCCACCCCGGGACAGCGACAGGGACGGGACCGGGGGGATTTGGGCACCTTTGGGGGGATTTGGGCACCCCCAGGGGGATTTGGGAACCCTCGGGGGGATTTGGGCATCCCCGGGGGATTTGGGCACCCCTGGGGGATTTGGGCACCCCTGGGGGGATTTGGGCACCCCCAGGGGGATTTTGGGATTTTGGGGGAGGGGTGACAGGGACACGGCCGGGCCGGGGCTGCAGGGACCCCAAACACCCCCGGGGGGTTCGAGGATCGTTCCTGGAATCCCCCGGGAAGAGGAGGCGGCTTCACATTGGCGCTGTCAGGGGTCCATAGTGCAAATCGGAGCCCGGGGCCGCGGGAGGGGTCGGGGAGGGGCAGGGGGGGACCCCCGGGTACTGCCCACGCTCCAGCCCCGCTCTGCCCTCGCTGGGGACGCTCCAAAACTTCCTGGGGACGCTCCAAAACTTCCTCAGGATGCTCTGAGCGTTCCCTGGGATGCTCCAAGTGTTCCTCAGGGTGCTCCAAACTTTCCTCGGGATGCTCTGAACGTTCCCTGGGGTGCTCTGAACGTTCCCTGGGATGCTCCAAGTGTTCCTCAGGGTGCTCCAAACTTTCCTCGGGATGCTCTGAACGTTCCCTGGGGTGCTCTGAACGTTCCCTGGGATGCTCCAAGTGTTCCTCGGGATGCTCCAAACCCTCCCGTGCCCGGCGAGCTCCCGGCCCCGCCGCTGCCGCTCTGTCCTTGTTGTCCCAGCAGGGCCGGGGGAGCCGGGGAACCTTCACAGAGGTTGTGGGGATCCCATCCCCGCCGAGCAAACCCCGGGATTCTCCTCACAGGCACGGCAGGGGGGGTCCCAGCGTGGTCCAAGCGTCCGGGGGAGCTCCCGGGATCGGGGGGTCTGTGCCGCAGGGCTGGGGGGGCTTCACTCCCCCCCAGGGGTCCCGAAATCGGGGAGGGGCTGCGGGCACGGCTCGGGGCTCTCCGTGGTCCCTTCGGACGCGGGAATGTCCCCTCCAGGGGTCCTCGGGAGCGAGGGGGACACCGGGATGGTGGCGGGGCTCCGGTCACTGGTTCATGGGCTCCTCCTGCTCCATCGGCTCCTCCTGCGCCCTGGAGGGGACAGGGACACGTGAGGGGTCACACCCCGCTCCTGTGACAGCGACAAAGGGAGGGGACCCTGCTGGCAGCACCCGACACCGCCCAGCCCCGGGGCAGGAGGATTCGGTCTGGTTCTAACTGGGGAAGAACCAGGAGCTCATCCAGAGCTCCAGAACCTCCTCCAGGGTGGGGGGACACGACCCTGCCCTGCTGCCACCCCCCCTGGCACGGGGCAGTCCCAGGATTGTCACCTTTTGTCCCCCATCACTGCATTCCCAGAGTGGGGGGATACGGCCCTGCCCTGCTGCCACCCCCCTGGCACGGGGCAGTCCCAGGATTGTCACCTTTTGTCCCCCATCACTGCATTCCCAGGAGCTCCTCCAGAGCTCCAGAACCTCCTCCAGGGTGGGGGGACACAGCCCTGCCCTGCTGCCACCCCCCTGGCACGGGGCAGTCCTGGGATTGTCACCTCTTGTCCCCCATCACGGCCACCGAGAGGGACGCCAGCGCCGTCACCGTCTCCACCTCGTCGGCCTCGTGGTGCTGGGCCTCGAGGAAGGAGCAGCCCAGCTTGGGGGCGAAGCGCTGCAGTGACACCCAGTACTGACCTGCGGGAGGGGACAGCGGGGCTGGGGGACACCGCGACACGCGGGGGGCCGGGCAGGGATGGGCCAGGACAGGGGTGGGCCAGGACAGGGGTGGGCCAGGACAGAGGGGGCCCAGGACAGGGATGGCCCGGGACAGGGATAACCCAGAATAGGGATAGCCCAGGATAGGGATAGCCCAGGATAGGGATAGCCCAGATTAGAGGTGTCCCAGGACAGGTATAGCCCAGGTTACAGGTGTCCTAGGACAGGGATAACCCAGATTAGAGGTGTCCCCAGACAGGGATAGCCCAGGACAGGGACAGCCCGGTTTAGGGGTGTCCCAGGACATGGGTGGCCCTAGGGGTGTCCTAGGACAGGGATATCCCAGGTTAGGGGTGGCCCGGGACAGGGATAGCGAGGACAGGGCTGTCCCGGGTTAGGGTTGTCCCGGGTTAGGGTTGTCCCGGGTTAGGACTGTCCCAGTTTTCTGGGCTCCCCTTGCAGTGAACACACACTTGAGGCACCCCCCTCCCCTGAGGATGATGATGATGATGATGATGATGATGATGGGGACCCCCCCAGGGTCCCTGATTCCCTCTGAGGCCCCTCCCGCTGCCCCCCAGCCCCGTTGTGGGTCACTCACTCTGCACCTGGATCACGGCCTCCAGCGAGCGCACGGCGTTGGCGTTGGGCTTCTGCCGCACGCTCTGCTCCGGGAGCGGCTCCGGCTGCGGGGACACGGGGGTGGTGGCACCGGGAGACACGGGGGGACACAGGGATGGTGGCACCGGGGGACACGGGGGGACACAGGGGGACATGGGGGACATGGGGGTTCTTGGGGGGTGTTGGCACCAGGGGACATGGGAGGGCATCAGGGGTGGTGGCAGCAGGGGACACAGGGGGGAGTCACGGGGGTTCTTGGGGGGTGGTGGCATTGGAGGACATGGGGGGTTCACAGGGGGCTGTCCCCACCCTGGGGTGGTGGCACCGGGGGACATTGGGGGTTCCCAGGGGGCTGTCCCCACCCTGGGGTGGTGGCACTGAGGGGACATTGGGGGTTCCCAGGGGGCTGTCCCCACCCTGGGGCGGTGGCACTGGGGTCAGTGCTAGCCCTGGCTGTCACCTGGTGGCCCAGCAGGGCGGACACGCAGGCCTCGGACGCGTCACAGATGGCCGTGAGGTCGTGGCCCCCCTCCAGCGCCAGCACCACGGCCCCTCCCGCCAGGCTCATCAGCTGCTGGGTCATGTAGCCAAAACCTGCGGGGATAGCCCAGAAATGTCACCTCCAAGAGGGGACAGCCCACCCCAAGGGAGAACAGCCCCAAGAGGGGACAGCCCATCCAGAAAGGGGACAGCCCGTCTTGAGAGAGGACACCCTGCACTGAGAGGGGACATCCCACCCCAAGAGGGAACAGCAGCCCCAAGAAGGGACAGCCCAGCCCTCCCCGAGCCCCCTCCTTACACTTGGCAGAGACTTTGTAGCCCCCCAGGGGGGGTGGGTGGCCCTCGGCGGCGTCGAACCCGGCCGACACCAGCACCACGTCGGGACAGAACTCGTGGGCGATCGGCATCACCACGGTCCTGGGGGAAACGGGGACGGGACAGGGGTCAGACCCATGGGGGGGAAACGGGGACGGGAGAGGGGTCAGACCCACTGGGGGGAAACGGGGACGGGACAGGGGTCAGACCCACGGGGGGGAAACGGGGACAGGAGAGGGGTCAGACCCATGGGGGGGAAACGGGGTGAGGATTGGGGTCAGCCTGATATGGGGGAGAAATGGGGAGGAGGAATGGGGTCGGGGGAGAAAGGGGATGAGAATTGGGGTCAGCCCCATATAGGGGAGAAATGGGGTTGGGGAGTGGGGTCAGCCCGATATAGAGGGGAAAACAGGATGAGAAGTGGGGTCAGCCCCACCTGGGGGGGAAAAGGGGGATGAGGAGCAGGGTCAGCCCCACCCAGAGCACGGGACACGGGCAGGGACGTGGGGACAGCACCTGAAGGCCGCCAGGTACTCGGGGTCCCCCATAGGGGGGTCGAGCCCTCCAGCCCAGGCCACGTTGACGTTGAAGCCCTCGCCGGGGCCAGCGCCCACCTGGGAGGAAGCAGGGACAGGGTGAGGCCGGGAGTGTCCCCTTTGTCCCCACCCTCACCTCCCCGTGTCCTGCTGTCCCCTTTGTCCCCTCCTCTCACCTCCCCGTGTCCTGCTGTCCCCTTTGTCCCCTCCTCTCACCTCCCCGTGTCCTGCTGTCCCCTTTGTCCCCTCCCCTCCCCGTGTCCTGCTGTCCCCTTTGTCCCCTCCCCTGTCCTGCTGTCCCCTCCTCTCCCCTCCCCTGTCCTGCTGTCCCCTTTGTCCCCTCCCCGTGTCCTGCTGTCCCCTTTGTCCCCTCCCCGTGTCCTGCTGTCCCCTTTGTCCCCTCCCCGTGTCCTGCTGTCCCTTTTGTCCCCCTCTCACCTCGTCGGCGGCTCCGCTGCCTGGGAAGAAGTTCCCGTCGTCGTGGCGGTGCAGGGAGATGTAGAGAACCTCGGGGTCCCTGTAGAAAATCTGCTGGGTCCCGTTGCCGTGGTGAACGTCCTGCAGGGAGAGCTTTTCTTCACGCCTTTTCCTTGATTATTTTATTTTATTTTATTTTATTTTATTTTATTTTATTTTATTTTATTTTATTTTATTTTATTTTATTTTATTTTATTTTATTTTATTTTATTTTATTTTATTTTATTTTATTTTATTTTATTTTATGTGCTTTCTTTTCCACTTTTAATTTCCATGCAAATCTTTCAGCGCATTCCTATTTTTTTGTTTTGGTTTTGTTTTTGTTGGGAGAGGATTTTGGCAGCTGCTGGGCGGCCCCGGAACATCACAGAGCCCGAAGCAGCCGGGTCTGGGTTCCCCAGCCTGGGATCTGCTCCTGCTCCCTCATCCCCTAAACCCCCCAAAATCCAGAGCAGGGATGGAGCAGTGACCCCAAAATCTGGAGCAGGAACAGAGCAGTGACCCCAAATCCCCAAAACCCAGAGCAGGGATGAAGCAGTGACCCCAAAATCTGGAGCAGGGACAGAGTAGTGACCCCAAACCCCCAAAACTCAGAGCAGGGATGGAGCAGTGACAACCCCAGGGGAGTTCCAGCCACGTTCCCATGAGGAGCTGGAGCTGGAGCCCCTGGGGACATCCTGGGGACATCCTGGGGGTGTCCTGGGGGTGTCCTGGGGACATCCTGGGGACGTCCTGGGGGTGTCCTGGGGGTGTCCTGGGGGTGTCCTGGGGACACGGGGGGGACTCACCCAGTCCACGATGAGGATCTTGCTGAGCTTCCCCTTCTGCTGCAGCTGCCTGGCGGCGATGGCCACCGAGTTAAAGAAGCAGAATCCCCTGGGAGGAGGGGTGGGAGTCACCTCCAGAGCCCCCTGCCCTGCCCCAGGACAGGGGGGGCTCCCGGGGGGGTTTGGGGTGGGTTTGAGGCACGGAGCTGCTTTGGGGGCTCCCCAAAAGGGAGGGGAGGGAGGGGAGGGGTCTCACATGGCCGTGGAAGGATCCGCGTGGTGTCCGGGCGGCCGCACCACGGCAAAGCCGTTCTGGGGACAGAGCAAAGGTCAAGGGTCAGAGCTGCCACCCCCGGGGTCACACACAGCCCGTGTCCCCAGTGTCACACGGCCACGCAGCCCTGGGAGCCTGGGATGTGGGGTGACACAGCCCTGGGGCACTGGACGTGGGGTGACACCACCTTGGGACACCCAGCCATGAGGTGACACTGCCCTGGGACCCCCAGGTGTGGGGTGACACTGCCCTGGGACCCCCAGGTGTGGGGTGACACTGGCCTGGGACCCCCCCAAGCCACCTCCTACCTTCAGCTCCCTGGTGGCCACCTTGAAGGCCAGCTCGGTGACACTGCCGGCGGCCCAGCGCGCAGCGTTGGACGAGTGCAGCTCGTTCCAGATGGTGTCACTGTCCACCTGCCGGGGGAGACACGGGTCAGGTGTCACCGCACCCAGGGGACATCCCTGGGAGCCACGGGCCGATGTCCTCGGCCACCCCAAGGTGACACTGGACCACCCCAAGGTGACACTGGACCATCCCACATCCTCCTCCTGCCACTGCCCCCCTGCCCAGCCCCCTCCTTTACCTTCTTCATCTTATTTAACTTTTAACCAAACACCTCGGTTTGATCAGCACCGCCTCAGAGCCGGGAAAATCAAAATTCTCTCCTGCCAGGGGCCACGTTTGAGCTCCCCGAGCCCGGAGGGGAGGAACTGCAGCTCCCCAGAACAGAGCAGGGAAAGGAGGCAGAGCAGGGAAAGCAGAGCTGGCGCCCAGCGCGGAGGGCAAGGAGAGGAGCAGAGCCAGAGGAGGCAGCAGGAAGGCACCGAGGGAGCCCCTTCCTGAAAGAGAGAGACAGGACAGGGCAGGGAGAGGGAGAGAGGGGAGGGCGGTGAGAAACCGGGAGCGAGAGCTGAGAGAGGAGAGGCCTCGGAGGGAGGAGAGGAGGGACCGGCTGCTGTCCCCTGTGTCACCGCTGCCCTCCCTCGGGGGAACCCCGCGCTGCCAGCCCCTCCTGCTGCCCTCGGGGGGCTCGGGGTGGGGGATCCCCTGCAGAGTGGGATCCCCTCTTCCTTGGGCAGCTCTGGATGGGGGATCCCCTTCTGGAGTGGGATCTCCTTCCCCTCGGGGGTCTCTGGATCGAGGATCCCCTCCCAGAGTGGGATTCTCAGACCTTCCCAAGGACCGGGAGCAGCTCGGATCCAAAGGCTCCATCAAACAGCCCCGGCTGGGCAGCCCAGAGGCTTCAGGAGCTGCCTTGAGACCCCCGAGGGGCCAAAAAGGAACAGCCCTGCCCAAAACCTGGAGCAGGGATGTAGCAGTGACCCCAAATCCTGGGGCAGGGATGGAGGAATGACCCCCAAACCCCCAAAACCCAGAGCAGGGATGGAGCAGTGACCCCAAAACCCAGAGCAGGGATGGAGAACTCACCCTCAACCCCCAAAACCTGGGACAGGGATGGAGCAGTGACCCCCAAACTCCTCAAAACTGGAGCAGAGATTGAGAAGTGACCACCAAAGCCCCAAAACCCAGAGCAGGGATAGAGCAGTGACCACCAAAGCCCCAAATCCTGGGGCAGGGATGGAGCAGTGACCCCCAAACCCCCCAAACCCAGAGCAGGGATGCAGAACTCACCCCCACCCCTCCGCAGGGCAGCATCACGAACGTCCTCTGGGACAGGATCCCTGTGGAGAGAGGGGACAGCGGTGACCTCAGGGCTGGGAGAACAGGGCCAGGCCATGCCCAGCACCCAGGGGTGCTGCTGGGAGCCATCCCCAGGGCCCGGTGGCGGGGTGGGACCCCACCTGCCAGCTTCCCGTTGTCCAGTTTGAGGCGGTTGAGGGGGTTGGTGCCGTAGAGCAGCACGTGGCGCTCGCTGTGGACGCACTGCAGCTCCTCCAGGGTGGCCTTGCGGCCCCGCAGGCACTGTGGGGACACGGCTGTCACCCGGGGGGGACACCCAGGGGCCCCTCCTGCTGCGCCCCCCGTGCTGCCACGGCTGCAAAGGCTCGGGAGCCCCGAATTTGAGACCACCCAAATTGTGGTCAGGGAGGCAGAGCAGGCCCTGGGCGGGGTTTTGCCAGGCTGGACCTGGCACTGGGCTGGGTTTGGAGGGCTCAGCCAGGCTGGACCTGGCACTGGGCTGGGTTTGGAGGGTCGAGGTGGATCAGGAGGGATGGAATGGGATCAGGAAGGGTGGAATGGGATCAAGAGGGACAGAATGGGATCAAGAGGGACAGAATGGGATCAGGAGGGACAGAATGGGATCAGGAGGGACAGGGTGGGATCGGGGGCATGCAGGCGGGCCCAGTCTCTCCCAGCCCCTCCCAGCCGCTCCCAGTCCTCTCCCAGTCCCTCCCAGCTCACCTCGCAGCGGCTGCGCAGGCCCCGCTCCTGCAGGCGGGACCAGATGCTCTGGATCCTGCCGGCGTGCTCGGGGTGGTTGCTGTTGTCCCCGCACGAGCATTGGTGCTTCAGCATCACCGAGTCGTACACCAGCCCTGCCAGGCAGCGCCGCAGCTGCAGAGCTGCTCCCTGGGCTCCTCTGCAGCGCCTCCGGGACCCCAAATATTGACCAAAACCCCCCAAAACCTGCGAGATTCTGCCCTGAACCTGCGAGATTCTGCTCCAAACCTGCCAGATCCTGCCCCAAACCTGAGAGATTCTGTTTCAAACTTGTGAGGTTCTGCCCCAAACCTGTGAGATTCTGCCCCAAACCTGAGAGATTCTGCCTCAAACCTGCAAGATTCTGTCTCAAACCTGCAAGGTTCTGCCCCAAACCTGTGAGATCTTGCCCCAGACCTGCCGGATCCTGCCCCAAACCTGCCAGATCCTGCCCCAAACCCCCAGGGCCTCTCCCACGCCTGCTGGACGCACATCCCACCTGGCATTCCCAGGAGAGGTGTCCCAGGAATGCACCCGGGGGCCAGGTGAGGAAAAGCCACCCCAGATAAGAGGGGTCCCCCCACCTCCAGCTCTCTCCTGGTGCTCCCGAGACCCCGGGGATGACCCCAGGAGCTGCTCCGGGACACCCCCAGGTGCCCTCCTGTCCCCAGCCTGTGACAACCCCTCAGGTGTGGCCGTACCTGTGGTGAAGTGCGGCTTGGGCGGCTGCTCCTGCACGGGCAGGGACAGCGCCTTGGCGTCCTGGGCAGGGAGGGACACGGTGGCCGTGGCTGGGGACGACTGAGCCCTGGACAGGGGCCGGTGGCCGGGGGGGACCACGGGGGGGTCGGCCAAGGGCTGGCGCTTGAGGAGCTGCTGCTGCACCCGCTGGAAGGAGTCCCACAGGAAGGCCTGGGGGGACAGGGCACCGTGAGGGGGCTGGGACAGGGGACAGGGGACAGAGAGAGGGGACAGGGGACAGGGGACAGGACAGGGGACAGGGCACCGTGAGAGGGCTGGGACAGGGGACAGGGGACAGAGAGAGGACAGGGGACAGGGGACAGGGCACCGTGAGGGGGCTGGGACAGGGGACAGGGGACAGAGAGGGGACAGGGGACAGGGGACAGGGCACCGTGAGGGGGCTGGGACAGGGGACAGGGGACAGAGAAGGGACAGGGGACAGGGGACAGGGCACCGTGAGGGGGCTGGGACAGGGGACAGGGGACAGAGAAGGGACAGGGGACAGGGGACAGGGCACCGTGAGGGGGCTGGGACAGGGGACAGGGGACAGAGAGAGGGGACAGGGGACAGCACAGGGGACAGGGGACAGGGCACCGTGAGGGGGCTGGCACAGGGGACAGGGGACAGGACAGGGCACCGTGAGAGGGCTGGGACAGGACAGGGGACAGTGAGAGCGGACAGGGGACAGGGGACAGGGGACAGGGGACAGGACAGGGGACAGGGCACCGTGAGGGGGCTGGGACAGGGGACGGGGAGAGGGGAGAGGGGACAGGGAGAGGGGACAGGGGACGGGGAGAGGGGACAGGGAGAGGGGACAGGGGACAGGGGACAGAGCCCTGCTCGGCATGTCCAGAGCTGGATCCAGTGGTTGGTCCGGGCTTGGAGCTGGGACAGGACAGGAGGGGACAGGAGGGGACAGGATAGGACAGAACAGGACTGGCAGGACAGAACAAGATGGAGCAGGACAGGCAGGACAGGACAGGACGGGATGGGACAGGAAGGGACAGGCAGAACGGGACAGGATAGACAGGACAGGACTGGCAGGACAGGACTGTCTCAGCATCTGCTGCTCCCTGCCGGCTCAGCCCCGCAGTGACAGCAGCGATGGCACAGAGCCGGCAATTCGGAAAAAAAACCGGCAATTCGGGGAAAAACCCCGGCAATTCGGGAAAAAACCCGGCAATTCGGGAAAAAACCCGGCAATTCGGGGAAAAACCCGGCAATTCGGGGAAAAACCCCGGCAATTCGGGAAAAAAACCCGGCAATTCGGGAAAAAACCCGGCAATTCGGGAAAAAGCCCGGCAATTCGGGGACAAAGCCCAGCTGTGCTGTCACCAGGGGTGGCCGTGAGCCGCGCGGGCTCCAGGCAGGCACAGCCGCTGTCCCCGTGTCCCCTCCCGTACCTGCTGCAGGACCAGCTCCTCCTGGGGCTGCCCCATCTTCTGCGTCCTCTCGGGCTCCTTCCCGCTGCCGCCGGGCCGGGGGGGCTCCGCCCGTGTCCTGGTGGGGTCCCCGCCCTCGGCTGCGACCTCCGGGAGCGCCCCCTCGGCCTCCATGTCCTCCGAGGACGGGATCTGCCGCAGCCGGGGCTTCTCGCTGGACTTGGCCATGCGCTGGAGGCGAGGGGACAATGACCGGGGGAGGTGACAGGGGACAGGGGTGGGGGGACGGGACACCTCAGAAGAGAGCGGGCAAGCCGAGCTGTGCCCTCTGTGAGCGCGGGAACGGTGCCACCTCAGCCCAGGTGGGGGTCTCACCTTGCCCAGGTGGGGGTCTCACCTAGCCCAGGTGGTGGTCTCACCTTGCCCAGGTGGGGGTCTCACCTTGCCCAGGTGGGGGTCTCACCTAGCCCAGGTGGGGGTCTCACCTTGCCCAGGTGGGGGTCTAAGCCCAGGTGGGGGTCTCACCTTGCCCAGGTGGGGCTCTCACCTTGCCCAGGTGGGGGTCTCACCTAGCCCAGGTGGGGGTCTCACCTTGCCCAGGTGGGGGTCTCACCTTGCCCGGGTGGGGCTCTCACCTTGCCCAGGTGGGGGTCTAAGCCCAGGTGGGGGTCTAAGCCCAGGTGGGGGTCTCACCTTGCCCAGGTGGGGGTCTAAGCCCAGGTGGGGGTCTCACCTTGCCCAGGTGGGGGTCTAAGCCCAGGTGGGGGTCTCACCTTGCCCAGGTGGGGGTCTAAGCCCAGGTGGGGGTCTCACCTATCCCAGATGGGGGTCTCACCTTGCCCAGGTGGGGCTCTCCCCTTGCCCAGGTGGGGGTCTCACCTAGCCCAGGTGGGGGTCTCACCTTGCCCAGGTGGGGCTCTCACCTTGCCCAGGTGGGGCTCTCACCTTGCCCAGGTGGGGGTCTCACCTTGCCCAGGTGGGGGTCTCACCTTGCCCAGGTGGGGGTCTAAGCCCAGGTGGGGGTCTCACCTTGCCCAGGTGGGGGTCTAAGCCCAGGTGGGGATCTCACCTTGCCCAGGTGGGGGTCTCACCTAGCCCAGGTGGGGGTCTAAGCCCAGGTGGGGGTCTCAGCCCAGGTGGGGGTCTCACCTTGCCCAGGTGGGGGTCTCACCTTGCCCAGGTGGGGGTCTCAGCCCAGGTGGGGGTCTCACCTTGCCCAGGTGGGGGTCTCACCTTGCCCAGGTGGGGGTCTCAGCCCAGGTGGGGGTCTCACCTTGCCCGGGTGGGGGTCTCACCTTGCCCAGGTGGGGGTCTCACCTTGCCCAGGTGGGGGTCTAAGCCCAGGCGGGGATCTCACCTAGCCCAGGTGGGGGTCTCACCTTGCCCAGGTGGGGGTCTCACCTAGCCCAGGTGGGGGTCTCACCTAGCCCAGGTGGGGGTCTCGCCTTGCCCAGGTGGGGGTCTTGCCTTGCCCAGGTGGGGGTCTCAGTTTGCCCAGGTGGGGGTCTAAGCCCAGGTGGGGGTCTCACCTTGCCCAGGTGGGGGTCTAAGCCCAGGTGGGGGTCTAAGCCCAGGTGGGGCTCTCACCTTGCCCAGGTGGGGGTCTAAGCCCAGGTGGGGCTCTCACCTTGCCCAGGTGCGTCTGCTGCTTGAGCCTGTCGAGGAAGTGCGCGTGGTGCTGCTGGAAGAGCAGGTGCTGCTGGATGGCCTTGGGGCTCTGCGGCAGCGGCTCCGAGCGCGTCCGGCCCAGGGGTTTGTGGTGGCCGGGCAGGGACAGGCGCTCGGCGGGGATCAGCGACGGCGAGAAGGAGAAGGGGACGGTCCCCAGGCCTGGCACTGCAAGGGACAGCGGGGAGAGGACAGGGGTGACACCAGTGTCACCAGGGTTGGTAGCGTGAGTGCGTTTGGGACTGGTTGGCATGAAATGTTTGAGGTGGTATTTCGTGTTTGGACTTGGGTATTTATTCATTATTAAACATAAATTATAATTATTTATATTATAGTTTTATAAACTGGGAGTTTTATATACTTTTAGCCCAGGCCTGGCACTGCAAGGGACAGCAGGGAGAGGCGAGGGGTGGCAGAGGTGACATCAGTGTCACCAGGGTTGGTAGTGTGAGTTGGCATTAAATGTTCGAGGTCGTATTTTGTGTTTCACAGAATCCTTGGCTTGGAAGAGCCCTCCAGGATCATCAGCCCAACCCCAACCTCAACCAAACCACGGCACCAAGTGCCACGTCCAGTCTTGCCTTAAACGCACCAAAGTTTGGACTTAGGTGTTTATAAATTCTAATTTATGTGATAGTTTATATGATAGTGAAAAAGAACTCACCCAGTTAGAAAAATTGAATTGAGTTTGGTTTGCATTGCAGACCTTAGGTGGTCATTATTGGGTCAAAAGTATAAATAAAATATAAATAAAATATAAATAAAATATAAATAAAATATAAATAAAATATAAATAAAATATAAATAAAATATAAATAAAATATAAATAAAAGAGGCGTCATCTCGTTATCGGGTAATTAGCACCTAAAGGACCTTGGGCGCTCAATTTTGTCTCTTGTTTACCAGAACTCACAATTTGTGAGGTTGTAACAGAGATAAAAATGAATAAAATAAATAAATAAAAACGAATAAACCACCAACGCGAAAACCGCGAGTACAAATCCCCCGAATTTTCGTTTTCCCCTAACGCCAAGAAAAGAAGACGAGACCCCGGCACTCACCCGCCACCAGCGGCGCGTGGGTGACCGAGGGCTCGAGGATGATGACGGGCTGCAGGCGCGGGGACAGCGCGCTGCCGGCCTCGTGCTGCTCCAGGCCGGCGGGGATGAAGACGGGCGAGTGCGCGCCCGGCAGCACCGGCACGCGGTGAGCCAGGCCCGGCAGCGCCCGGCGCTCGGCCTCGCCCTGCGGGGACAGGGACAGCGTTGGGGACACGGCACCGGGGTGTCCCCACCTCGCTGAGGGTGGTTTCACCTCTGGGGAAGAAGGGAATCCTGGAAAAAACGTCTCAGGAAATCCCGCTCAAAACGCAATGAGGGAGAAGCTCATTCGTGTTCAAGTGTTACTAGAAGGTTCTTTGTCCTCTGTGTTACCGTAGGTTAATTTTTAGTGCAGGAATTTTAATATTCTTAATTGTTCTCCCCTATTAGACCTCAACTTTCCACCCACACCAGGTTGTGACCTTTGTCCCTTGTTATCACTTTGACCACTCCAATACAGTAGACGCCTTATTTTTTGTTATTTTCATGTTATTAAAATTCCTTTTCAGACAACGGGATCAAGGCTGTCTCTCTCCATTAAGAAGAAGAGAATCCTGGAAATTCTGAATCCTGAATTTCCTGATTTCAGGGGAATCCTGGAAAAAACACCTTAGGAAATCCCGCTCAAAACTCAATGAGCGAGAAGCTCATTCATGTTCAAATGTTACTAGAAGGTTCCTCGTTCTCTCTGTTACCATAAATTAATTTTTAGTGTAGGAATTCCAAACAATTTCTGATCTCAGGGAAGGAATTCCGAACAATTTCTGATCTTTGCACCCGGTGTGTTCGCGCTTGTTATCGACTCATAAGACATTTACAAGAATTGTTCCTAATTAGCCAACAATGCTAATTAGGTGTTGATTGAGGACCAGTCAGGTCCAGCTGTCTCAGAACAGCCTATAAAAGGATGTGATGCCTGATAAATTTTGCTATTTCCCTCCAGGACAATTGGCGTTCATGCCAATTGTCATTGTCACTGTCATGTCATTCAACCGCCAAAATACAAGAGCGAAAATTGGGGCAGAATCCTGAGGAAAATCAAAAGTTCTGCTCACCCTGGCTCAGACCCCCAGGAGTTTCACCACCTTGCCCGGGGAGCCCCAAACCCCAAGGAAAACCCCACGGGGGTGAGGGTCCCGCCCGGCGCCCCCTTACCCTGGCGGTGGCCGGCAGCCCCAGCGTGAGGGCGGGCAGGGACGCCGCGCTCTGCAGGGCCAGCTGGGCCAGGGAGCTCTCCTGCATCAGCAGCCGCTGCGCCAGCGGGGTCTGTGCCAAACAGGGGCTGTCAGAGCCCTGCCCCGGGCTGGGGACAGCGGGGACAGCCCTGGGGACAGTCCCGGGGACAGCCCTGGGGACACCCACCGGACACAGCCCCGGGGACAGCCCTGGGGACACCGGACACAGCCCTGGGGACACCGGGGACACCCACCGGGGACAGCCCCGGGGACAATGGGGACAGCCCCGGGGACACCGGGGACAGCCCTGGGGACAGCCCTGGGGACAGCCCTGGGGACATGGGGGACAGCCCTGGGGACAGCGGGGACAGCCCTGGGGACACCCACCGGACACAGCCCTGGGGACAGCGGGGACAGCCCTGGGGACACCCACCGGACAGGAGGGCAGAGGGGAGGTGCACCCTGAGGGGAGGGTGGGTGTTGGGGAGGAGTTGGGCTGGGAAGAGAGTCCTGGAGCAGAGAATCCCCAGGGCATCTCGGAGTATCCTAGGGGATCCTGGGGGATCCCAGGGAATTCCAGGGCATCCCAGGGTATTCCAGGGCATCTCGGACCATCCCAAAGCATTCCAGGGAATCCCAGGGTATTCTAGAACATCCCAGACCATCCCAGCACGCAGGGACAGCAGGGAAGGACAGCTCCGGGCAGGGGGTTCAGGGCTGGGGGTCCCCCTCACCCCCCGAGCCCAGAGGGGACAGCGGGTGCCCAAAGCCACCAGAGCTCACCTCGTGTCCCCAAAGCCACCAGAGCTCACCTCGTGTGCCCCGGCCGGGGCGGGCAGCGCGCCGTGCTCGGCGGGCAGGCTGTCGTTGGGGGAGCTGCAGCCCGACACCGGCGTGCTGCTGCTGCTGGGGGACGAGTCTGGGAGAGGGGACAGACAAGGGACAAGGGGATGGACACAGGGATGGACACGGGGATGGACACGGCGTGAGGGGATTTTTCTAGGATTTTTTTCTTGCTTGCTTGGTTTTTATTCCGTACTACCACATTTGTATTTTTAATATCCCTAGCAAAGAACTGCTATTCCTATCCCCGTATCTTTGCCCGAAATTCCCCTTAATTGCAACAATTATAACATTATTATATTATATTATTATATATAATATATTATCTATATTATTGTATATATTATTGTATATGTTATTGTATATGTTATTGTATATATTATTCTATATATTATTCTATATAATATATTATATATATTATTATATTTCTATTCTATTCTATTCCATTCCATTCCATTGCATTCCTTAATTATAACAATTCGGAGGGAGGGGGGTTCACACCCTCCATTCCCAGGGAAGCTCCATCTTTCCCTAGCAGTTTTTTTCCCATTTTTCCAAGCCCAGGCCCCATCCCAGCAGATTTTTTCCCATTTTTCCAAGCCCAGGCCCCGTCCCAGCAGATTTTTTTCCCATTTTTCCAAGCCCAGGCCCCATCCCGGCAGATTTTTTCCCATTTTTCCAAGCCCAGGCCCGGTCCGGGCGCTGCCCTCACCGATGGCCTCGGGCGGGCGCCTCCTGAGCGAGGGGGGCGCGCTCTCCTTGCGGGTCAGGGGGTTCTTGCGCCGGTCCAGGCACTTCCTGGGCTTGCACCGCACCTTCAGGTTGGGCTCGGACGCTGCCGGGGGGGACAGGGGGGGAGGGGGGTGAGCCCACCCCAAGGGGCTCCGTGGGGCCAGCCCCGAGCTCCAGGGGCATGGGGACATCCCTGAGGCTTTGAGGGACATGGGGACATCCCTGAGGCTTTCAGGGACACAGGGGTATCCCTTTAAGGGACATGGGGACATTCCCAAAGCTTTGAGGGACACAGGGACATTCCCAAGGCTCTGAGGGACACAGGGACATTCCTGAGGCTTTCAGGGACACGGGGACATTCCCAAGGTTTTGAGGGACACAGGGACACTCCCAAGGCTCTGAGGGACACAGGGACATTCCTGAAGCTTTGGGGGACATTCCCGAGGGTTTGAGGGACACAGGGACATTCCCAAGGCTCTGAGGGACACGGGGACATTCCCAAGGCTCTGAGGGACATGGGGACATTCCCGAGGCTCTGAGGGACACGGGGACATTCCCGAGGGTTTGAGGGACACAGGGACATTCCCGAGGCTCTGAGGGACATGGGGACATTCCCGAGGCTCTGAGGGACACAGGGACATTCCCGAGGTTTGAGAGACACAGGGACATTCCGGGGCCTTACCTGTTTTCCGCAGTGGAAAATGCTCGGGCGGGTCGAGCGGAGCGCTGGGCACGGGGGACAGGAACGTGCTGAGCATGGCAGGGGAGGGGCCCTCGGGCTCCAGGGGCTCCAGAGACCTGCGGGGAGAAGCCAGAGCCCCTTCCCAGCTGCTCCCGGGCAGGGGCTGGGGCAGGTCCTGGCAGGGGCAGAGGGTACCTGGCAGAGGCTGGGCAGGTCCTGGCAGGGACAGGGACAGGTCCTGGTAGGGGCAGGGGGTGCCGATGCTTTACCTGTAGGGCAGGGCTGCCGCGGGGGCGTTGCTGGTCCTCTCCAGAGCCGCCTGTTGCTTCTTCAGGATGACCTCAGCCAACTTCTGCTTCACCACCGTGCTGGCCACAGCACCTGCACGGCGACCACGGCGACCACGGTGACCCCACGGTGACCCCACGGTGACCACAGTGACCCCATGGTTACCCCACGTGACCCCACGGTGATCATGGTGACCCCACGGTGACCACAGTGACCCCACGGTGACCACAGTGACCCCACGGTGACCCCACGGTGACCCCACGGGGCTCAGAGCCCTCTGAGGGGTCCCTGCGGGCACCGCCCCAACCCCGGGGCCCCAGGAGGGACAGGAGGGGGGCTCAGCCCCCGGGGGGCTCAGCGGGGTCCGTTCCCATCCCATTCCCCATCCCTCTGTCCCAGCAGGAATGTCCCGGATCCGTGCTGGCATTCGGCGCCTCCGAGCACGAGTTAATTAATTAAGTAATTAATTAATTAATTAATAATTCATCGGGTGCCACGCGGAGCCCCGCGCATCCCGAAATTGGGAGCGAGGCCCCGGCAGCTCCTCCGGCGCTGGCAGCAGAGGGCGCCGGGAGATCGCGGCTGGGCGGGGGTCGCACCCCAGCCCGGGGGTCCCAGAGGGGCCTGGCAGATGGGTGGGGGCTGCAAACCCAGCCTGGGGGTCTGAAAACCCAGCCTGGGGGTCCCACAGGGGTCTGGCAGATGGGTGGGGGCTGCAAACCCAGCCTGGGGGTCTGAAAACCCAGCCTGGGGGTCCCAGCAGGGGTCTGTCACCTGAACGGGGTCTGTAACCCAGACTGGGGGTCCCACCAGGGTCTGGTAGATGGGTGGGGGCTGCAAACCCAGCCTGGAGATCTCAAAACCCAGCCCGGGGGTCCCACCGGGGTCTGGCAGATGGGTGTGGGTTGCAAACCCAGTCTGGGGGCTGCAAACTCAGCCTGGGGGTCTGAAAACCCAGCCTGGGGGTCCCAGCAGGGTAGGGCAGATGGGTGGGGTCTCAAAACCCAGCCCGGGGGTCTCAAAACCCATCCCGGGGGTCCCAGCGGGGTCTGCTGCCCCACTCTGCAGATGCTCTCCCACCCCTTTCCCCCACAGGAAGGCAGAGCTTGCTCCAGGGAAGGGCAGGACCCCCCGAGCCCCCTCCCCAAAGCCCCCCTGGTCCCCCCCGGGCAGGGGGAGCCCTTACTCCTCTTGCTCTTGTCCTTGTTGAGGATCTGCCGCAGCTCCTGCTCCTGCTGCCCCGGCTCAGCCTCGCGGTGCGGGGACTCCATGGCCACCTGTGGGACAGGGACATGGGCACGGGACCCCCAGCCCTGCCCGGGCCCCCCGACCCCTCCCCAGCCTGGGGGACACGGTGGCAGAGCACATCTGGGACGGTCCCTTGTGTCACTGTGGCTGACGGGAAGGTGTGAGGTTGTTCTGTCACAACAAACCCGACACGTTTTGGTCTCCAGGGACGCTCTGTTGTGCCCGGGGACATCGTAAAACTCAAAACCTGTCTGATCCCACTCACTCTCAGGGTGTTTGGACACGTCCTGGCTGTGTTGCAAAATAAAAATCTTTCTTGAGTGGTGAAAAAGGGTGGAAAAAAGAAAAAAACCTGTGATAGGAGGGAAATCCCAGCTGAGCATGGGACTGACTCCTGCCCTGAGCCTGCAGCAGCCCTGGGGACAGGCAGGGGCCTGAAGATGGTCACAGCTCCCTGGACATGGTCACAGCTCCCTGGAGGTGGTCACAGCTCCCTGGAGGTGGTCACAGCTCCCTGGACACGGTCACAACTCCCTGGGCATGGCCACAGCTCCCTGGACATGGTCACAACTCCCTGGACATGGTCACAACTCCCTGGACGTGGTGACACCTCCCTGGAGGTGGTCACAGCTCCCTGGGCATGGTCACACCTCTCTGGACACGGTCACACCTCTCTGGACACAGTCACAACTCCCTGGACACAGTCACAACTCCCTGGACACGGTCACAGCTCCCTGGACACGGTCACACCTCTCTGGACACAGTCACAACTCCCTGGACACGGTCACAGCTCCCTGGCTGTGCCCTCCCACCTGCCTCCCTCTGAAGCCCCCCAAAGGTGCCACCCCCGCTGCTTTTCCTGTGACAACCAAACCAGGGCGGGAGCTGCGGGTGACACCGGAGCTCGGGGACACTTCCCGGGGGCGGAGCAGCAGCGGTGGCCGAGCAGGGGCGGCTCCCAGCCCGCAGGGATCCCCGGCAGCGGCTCCGGCTCCTGCTCCAGGAGCACAGCCGGACACCCCCGGAGGCTCCAGCCCTCCCCTGGCCTTGGCAGGGCCGGGATTTGGCCTGGAATTCAGACACAACCCCCCCAAGCTGCCTCCCTCAGCTGCCTCCTTGCGTCAGAGAGGTCCCTGGGCTGGCTGGAAACCCCTCCAGATGTTCCAGCTCAGGGAAAAGCGGGAATTCACCTGGGAATGTTCTTTTGGCATTGGGATTCCCGGCCTTTTCCTCTGAATCCCTGCCCGGAGAAGGGAACTCAGAGCCAGCCCAGATTCTGGCACCGCTGTGCGCTCTGAGGGTGAAAATCAACCCTCCAAAGTGCCCAATCCTGCCTCAAAACGTGCCAAAAATGGGCTCCCCCTGCCCTGTCCCGTACCCTGACGTGCTGGTGGGCCAGCTGCTCCACTTGCTGCTGGTGCAGGCTGGCCAGGAAGAGCTGGTGCTGCAGCTGCTGCTGCTTCAGGGCCAGCAGCGCCGTGTCCTGCGGCTTCACCACGCGCTGCCCGATCCGCAGGTCCATGGGGACGGCCTGGGGCACCCGCGGGGAGGTGCACGGGGTCACGGCAGCTGTGGGGACACAAAGGGACACGGCTCAGTGACGGGGAGGGGCTGGGAGCTGCCCTGCCACCCAGGGGGATCGGCCACGGGACATCCTCTGCCTGCAGAGCCTCCCCCGGCAGCCGGGAAAGGAGATTTGTGTCAATCCCACTCCTCTGGGGAGGCTCCAGGATGCTGCAGGCGCCTCTCCCTGGCACCTTGGTGGAGTGAAAATGTTCCCTGCACAACCTCCCTGAGGGGTGAAACTCCAGCCCCCTGAGGACACCAGAACAGTGCCAGTTACACACCTGAAATCATCCATTACACCCCAAAATAGTGCCAGTTACACCCCCAAAATAGTGCCAGTTACACACCTGAAATTGTCCATTATACCCCCAAAATAGTGCCAATTATATACCTGAAATTGTCCATAACACCCCCAAAATAGTGCCAGTTACACACCTGAAATCGTCCATTACACCCCCAAAATAGTGCCACTTATACACCTGAAATTGCCCATTACACCCCCAAAACAGTGCCAGGTACATACCTGAATTCATCCATTATACCCCAAAATAGTGCCAGTTACACCCCCAAAATAGTGCCAATCATACACCTGAAATTGTCCATAACACCCCCAAAACCAGTGCCAATTACAGCCCCAAAACAGCCCCAGTTACACACCTGAAATCGGCCATTACACCCCTCCAAATAGTGCAAATTACACCCCCAAAACAGCCTGAGTTACACCCCCAAAATCGTCCCTTACCCACCCAAACCTCCCCATTTTCACCGATCGTGGAGCACGCACTGCCTCGGAGGATTTCCCCCCCCAGCCCCCAAATCTCTGCTGAATTTACAGGAACACCCCCAGGCCGTGACATTCCCTGGAAACCCCAGCGCAGGACTCACTCCCCACCTCCCGATAACCGCCCGGGACTTCATTTGTGCCCCGCTAATTGGCTCTAATTGCTGCTGGGGAGGCTGATGGAGATCAACGATCCCAGCCTCGGGCAGCTGCCCCTGCCCCGGAGCCTCGGGGCTGCCCAAAACCGAGCTGAGCACCCGCGGTATTGAAGGGGAAGGGCAAGAGGGGCTGTCCCCTCCTGCTGTCCCCTCCTGCTGTCCCCTCGGGGCTGTCCCCTCCTGCTGTCCCCTCCTGCTGTCCCCTCGGGACTGTCCCCTCCTGCTGTCCCCTTCTTCTTATGCCCTCTTGCCTGTCCCCTTGTTTGGCCCCTCCTGCCTGTCCCCTTCTCCTGCCTGTCCCCTCTTTCCTGTCCCCTCCTCCTGCCTGTTGCCTCTGCTGTCCCCTCCTGCTGTCCCCTCCGCTGTCCCCTTTTCCCTGTCCCCTCCGCTGTCCCCTCCTGCTTGTCCTCTCTTTCCTATCCCCTCCGCTGTCCCCTCTCCGTGAGGATGAGGAGGATGAGGAGGATGAGGAGGATGAGGAGGATGAGGAGGATGAGGAGGATGAGGAGGATGAGGATGAGAACGGTGCCGGGGCAGGGACGCCGAGTGGGGCTGGCAGCGGCGGTGGCAGCGCGGGCCGCTGGCAGCGGGACAAGGACAGGCTGTGACCCGGGACGGGACCGGGCGCTCCCGGCCCGGCCAAATCCCGCCCCGAACCCGCGGGAGCTCGGCCGGCCCCGGGTCCCCTCCGGCCCAATGTCACCACACCAGGGGCAGGAGCTGGGGACGCTGCCGGGGTGGCGTTTGGGACCCGATGGGGACGGGGGGACCAGAGGGAAGGACCAGCCCAGCCAGGCACAGCCGGTGGCACCACGAGAGCTGTGCCAGCCTTTCCCTGCTCCCTAAAAATGCCCACGGGAAGCTCCAAGGTTTGGTCTGAGCTCCCCAGGGCGGCTCAGCACGGCCTGGTGCTGCCCCTTCCTGGGGAAAAATGGGGTGGGAAGGGCTTGGAGGGGACAAAAAGGGGTGGGAAGTGCTTGGAGGGGGCAAAAGGGGATGGGAAGGGCTTGGAGGGGGCAAAAAGGGGTGGGAAGGGCTTGGGGACCCCCAGGTGAAGGAGGGGCTGCTCCAGACACCCCCGGGGGCCGCAGAGCCGAGCGGGGAGCGCTGGCCGGGGCTCTGGGAATCTCTCTCTGCATCATTTTGGTTCAGTCTCTGCAAAAACAAACGGCGAGGCCGCGGAAGCGGAGCAGGGAGGGATGGGGGGTGCTGGGGGAGAGGGAGGCCGGGCAGCAGCCAGAAAAACAACTCCTCACCACTCGCCCGGAGCCAGGAAAAAGCTGCGGAGCATCCCCGGGGCCAAGAGGCTCCGGAGCCAGGGAAGAAGAGGCTGCGCGGACCCTGCTCCTGCCACGGCCCCCTCTGGGGGGGTCTGAGCAGATTTTCAGGGAGGTTGGGATGAGAAAAGTCACCCTGGGAGGATTTTCAGGGAGGTTGGGATGAGAAAAGCCCCCCTGGGAGCCCAGCCTGGCCTGACGTGCCCTGGGGTGACACTGATGTCCCAGCCCTGACGCTCCCGGCCAGGCTGAGGCCACCAAACTCAGGGCGGTTTTCCAGAGCCTGCAAACACAAAACGTCCCATGCCGGGTGCCAGGGAGGTGGCACCGGGAGAGAAACCCGGGCTCTGAGCAGCAGCCACTGTCCCCACGTGGGGACCCTGGGGCGTGAGGTCCCTGCACGTGGCACCCCCTCAGGGGTGCTCCTCAGCTCCGGACCCATGTCCCCAAGCCCCTCCTGGCCCAGGAGCTGTTTGTCACCTCCCTCTGCAGCTTGGATTCATTTGGGGTTTGCAGCCGGGCCCCGGGCCAGGAGTTACAGTAAACAACCCCCCCCGCAGGACCCGGGGCGGGCGGCCAGGCCGGGGGCTCCTCCCCTTCCCCCCGCCCCAAAAAAGCCGAAAGTGAAGCCCCCCCACGGCTCCGGGGGGGTTTGTCCCTGTCCCCAACCCAGCCCGGGTCCTGCCGGTGCCCAGGGGACCCTCAGAAGCCACCAGAAGGACTGGGATGCACGGGCTGGGACTGGGATGCACGGGCTGGGACCGGGATCACAGTTTAGGACTGGGATCAGAGTTTGGGACCGGGATCACAGTTTGGGACTGGGATCAGAGTTTGGGACCGGGATCACAGTTTGGGACCGGGATCACAGTTTGGGACCGGGATCACAGTTTGGGACCAGGAGAGCTGCAGGGCCAGGAGCCCGT
This sequence comes from Prinia subflava, assembly GCF_021018805.1. Lineage (NCBI taxonomy): Eukaryota > Metazoa > Chordata > Aves > Passeriformes > Cisticolidae > Prinia > Prinia subflava. The sequence goes on along the minus strand of NC_086280.1, from coordinate 896,114 downwards.
GGCACAAACCATCCCTGGGCCGGCAGCTGCAGATCCAGCCCGCGGCTCCTCCATGGGAAGGGGAGGCTGTGACACGGAGTCTCCCCGGAGCGCCCTGGGAAAGCCGCGGCAGGGGATGAATGAGGGCTCTGTGCTCCAGCCCCGGCACGGGTGAGCAGCATTTTCCAGGCTACCGGCACAGAACGGAGCAGGGAACGCAGCCGAGGGGCCACGGGCTGAGCCACGAGCTGGGACAGACACGGAGGGAGGGCCGGGACAGCCCGGGGCAGGGCGGGGAGCCCCGCTTGGCACCTCCCGAGGGGCTTTGGGACCTGGTGGCAGCGAGTTCCCCGGGCTGGGGGTGGCAGTGCCGGGCCGGTGTCACTCGGGACACCGCCGGTCACGCTGCTCCCAGCCAGCCATCCCGGAAAAACAAAAAAAAATCCAGCACAGAAATCTTTGCTTTGGCATTTCCTGATTGTTTTTAAAGAGGCGAATCAGTCGTCAGCAGAGCCGGGCTTATATAAGAGGGGAACAAAGCAAGAGGCAAACAAAGCAGGGCAGATTATTGAGGAGCAAAGCAGTGGCAGCCCAGCTCTGCAGGGACGTGCATCCCTGCCTGTGTCCCTGCCTATCCCTGCCTGTGTCCCTGTCTATCCCTGCCTGTGTCCCTGCCTATCCCTGCCTGTGTCCCTGTCTATCCCTGCCTGTGTCCCTGTTTATTCCTGCCTGTGTCCCTGTTTATCCCTGCCTGCATCCCTGCATGTATCCATTTATCCCTGCCTGCATCCCTGTTTATCCCTGCCTGCATCCCTGTTTATCCCTGCCTGTGTCCCTGTTTATCCCTGCCTGTGTCCCTGCCTATCCCTGCCTGTGTCCCTGTCTATCCCTGCCTGCATCCCTATTTATCCCTGCCTGCATCCCTGCATGTATCCGTTTATCCCTGCCTGCATCCCTGTTTATCCCTGCCTGCGTCCCTGTTTATCCCTGCCTGCGTCCCTGTTTATCCCTGCCTGCGTCCCCGTCTATCCCTGCCTGTGTCCCCGTCTATCCCTGCCTGTGTCCCCGTCTATCCCTGCCTGTGTCCCTGCCTATCCCTGCCTGTGTCCCTGCCTATCCCTGCCTGCACCCCTGCTCTTATCCCTGCCCTCATCCTTGCCTGCATCCCTGCATGTATCCGTTTATCCCTGTCCTCATCCTTGCCTGCACCTCTGCCTGCATCCCTGTCTATCCCTGCCTGCATCCCTGTTTATTCCTGCATGTATCCCTTTTTTAACCCTATCCTCATCCCTCTGCCTGCATCCCTGTTTATTCCTGCCTGCACCACTGCTCTCATCCCTGTCCTCATCCTTACCTGCATCTCTGCCTGCATCCCTGCCCTCACCTCTGCCTGCATCCCTGCCTGCATCCCTGCCTGCATCCCTGCCTGCATCCCTGCCTGAATCCCTGCCTATCCCTGCATGTATCCTTTTTTATCCCTGCCCTCACCCCTGCCTGCCCACAGCTCTGTCTGAGGTGCAGCAGCAGCTAAACCCAGGCCGGGTGTTCTTTTCCAATAATCCATCCCCTCTGTAAAAGCGTTTCCCATCTCACACCAATCTGCAGTGAAAGGTTCAGGGTTCAGGCGGGTTGAGGAACGCGGGCGATTAAAAACGTTCCTCTCTAATAAAAGGGAAAAGGTCTCCTCTGGAATGGGAACGAGCCGGAGGGAGCTCGCCCAAATTAAAAACACTTAAGTAAGAAACCACACCAAAAGGACGAGGTTGAAAGAATGCAAGGATCACAAAGGGAGAGCTCGAGAAATAGGAAATCCCAGGGCTGGGGGACCTCGTTTAACCCCGCCGGGCCCCGGGGCGCCGGCTTTAATTCTGCACCAAACACTGCTGGCCACAACCACGAGAGAAAAATCACCAAAATCACCAAACCCACCCCGAGTCTGCCCAGCCCCAGTTTTGGGGGTGACAGCGGGGACCCCCCAGAGGTGCCCAAGTGTCCCTTTGTCCCCTACCTCCATCTGCTCGTGTGTCCCTGAGGGGTTTCCTGGCAGCATCCCACAAAATCCCAGCGCTGAGGGCATTTTTGTCTTTCCTCTCTTTAGCACAGAGCTCTGGGGGTGGGATCGCCGGGGATGGGAGCTCCGGGGATGGGAGCTCCAGGGATGGGAGCTCCAGGGAAAGCAGCTCCAGGGAAAGCAGCTCCAGGGAAAGCAGCTCCAGGGAAAGCTGCTCCAGGGATGGGAGCTCCAGGGAAAGCTGCTCCAGGGAAAGCAGCTCCAGGGAAAGCTGCTCCAGGGAAAGCTGCTCCAGGGAAAGCCCTGCCCTGCCTCAGCTGTCCCCGCACCCAGAGAGCGCCGGCCGCGTCCCGCAGGAGCCATAAGAGAGCAGATGATGCTCGGGGAGGATGTAATGTTTGGAGCAGCCGGGTGCCAAGTCCTGATAACTCCTCCTGGAGCTCATGGGCTGGGAGTTTCTGGGAGTTTCAGGGGCTTTACGGCTCAGCCAGATGTGGGTGGATCCCTCCCCTCCCTGCCAGACACCAAAATTCCTGCTCCGAAACGAGACGAGGCTGATGCTGCTCCAAGAAAAGCCCCCCGAGAGTTTTTCCACCGGGGTAAACGCGAATTTTTCTGCTCTGATTCTTGCAAACTTCCTTCTGCAGAAAGTTTCCAGAAAAAAAAACCAAACAAAACAACCAACAACCGAGACAGACGATGATTAAAGTTTGGCAAAGTCACCAGAGCAGCACAAAACCCTTCCCACAACCCAAGGCAGGAACCAGGATTCAGCCACACACCCAACCACGCCGTGCACCTGTGAGCAGAGCAGTTCTTTTGGCATTCCAAGCACAAAAAATGGGAATATTCCCTGCTGAAGCCTGGAAAGGAGCTGCACATCGGGCCTGGGGAGGCAGATCAGGCCGAGATGCTCCCCGTGGTCGCTCTCCCTGCTTATTTGCAACTCGTGACCTTTGAGTCACACATTTATCAGCCCTCCCTGGAATTTTCTCCTCACAAATGTGCACGTTTCATTTTGAAACTCACGGCTCCGGGACCCAAAAAACCTCAGGGCCAGCCCAGAGTCCAGGGACGGGGAGGAAACACCTTTGGGCCTGGATGGTTTTAACATTCCCTGTTCCAGCCCAAATCCACTGTTCCCACCCAGGCCCACCCGTGGGTGCTCCCACAGCACCCACGGAGAGGACAGGGCAGGATTCCTGCCCAAGGGAGAGGCACAGGGAACTCCTCAGGGCTAAATCAGACACTCCTGGAGGTGCCCCACGTCTGTGTTTCAGGGCAGCTTTTCCACACACGCTCTCAAATCCATGCTTGGATTGGCTCTGGAATTGTTTTCCCTCCAGGGCCGGGGGGTCCTGAGGTAACCCCGCATCCACAGAGTTACCCCAAAGCCCCAAACCTTAAAAATGGACACAAACTTCACCTCAGACACTGCTCAAACCACCAAACAATTTCCTTCCCATTCCTTCCTGCTCTCACAGGAGCTGCAGGGAGCTCCAGCAGCTCCCTGGGTGCTGCCCCTGTCCCAGGGATGAGCTTGGAAAACTCCAGAGCACCCAGCCCTGATTGTGCTGAGGCAAAACCCCCACCCCAAAAGCTTCTGGGCCTAAATTGGAGATCTCAGGTATTAAACCACAGGAAATTCTGGCCACGGGCAGGACGGGGCTGCCTCGAGGGTCCCACAAAATGTGGTTTGAGCGTGGGCAGCAGCGGGGATAAAGGGGGAATTGAAGGAGGGACAGCGATGGCTCCATCCCCACCGCAGCCCTGGCACAGCTGGAAACCTCTGGCAGTCATTTCCTGCCCCCTCCCACCCCCACGGGTCACCGAGCCCATCCCGAAGAGCCCCCGCGGAGGAGGGAGAGGCATCCCCAGGAAACCTCGCAGCGACCGCGGCTTCCTGAGGAACACCGGGAAAGCCGCGACCACAGGGCTCCGCTGAAGGGCAGCCAAGGCGGCCTGGCAGCGCCTCGCTGCTCCCCGGAGCGGCGCAGGCAGCCTAAAATCACAGAAACCCACAAGATTTGGGGAAATCCTTCCCTTCCCAGAAGAGAAACATTCCCCGGAGCGCATCCCCGCCCCGCAGGATCCCTCCCCTCACCTGCTCACCCAGCCCGGCCGGGATCTGCGGGCTCCTCCCTGTTCCGAGCCTGCTCTGGGAGCCCCAAACCCCAAATCCGCCCCTCCTGACCCTCCCGCGGGGCATTTCCCCGCAGCGAACACCCCAAACATCGCCCGGCTCCTCTCCTTGAGGCGTTCGCGGGTGGAAAAAGCTCCAGCACCGCCCTGGAGAGGGGCAGGGATGGATTTGCCCCCTCCAGGCGGGCAAACCCCGCGGCTCTGGGCGAGCTGGGACCCCCTGAGCGCTCCAGCAGCCTCATCTGCCTCTCCAGGCTCCCGGTAAAGCCCAGCCCAGAGCTCGGCATCACCTCCAGGCAGCGCGGATCTGCTCCGGAGGGAGGCTCTGGCCCGGCTCCAGGCGGGACGAGCGCTCCGTTCTCCGGGCAGGACGATGCCAGCGGCCCCGGGGAGCCGCGGCAGCGCCTCGGGGCTCCTCCCGCGGCGGCTCCGGTGGCAGCAGCGCGGGAGGATGCGAAGAGAGACCGAACGATTGCGGAACCTCTCCTCGCTTACCCAAGCGCTGGAGAAACGCTCCCAACCGGTTCGGACCGAGGGCTCGGCGGCTCCTCCCGCCCCGCTGCCCTCAGCCCTCCCCGGGGGCACCCACCGGGAGATGCTGGACCTCGGGCCCGGTTTATTCTTTGAAGAGCCCGGCCTGAGTCACAACCCCCCGGGGAAGGCTCAGCGCTGCCCGGAGCGGCTCCGTGCTTGATGTGGAAGCGCTGGGATTAAAAAAGAAGCGCTGGAATCACTCAATGCCCACTCCCGGCAAGAGGAGCTGCCCGCTAATCAGAGCCGCGGGGAAGGAAATCCCTCCGGCAAACGCTGGTCGGGGTCTAGGGCTGGGTTGGAGGGCAGAAAAGAAGATTTAAGACAGAAAAACACCCCGAGGCCCAGGACAAGGAGGTGGGAGAAGCACGGGCAGCCCCAGCTCTGCCGGCACAAAGGGAAGGAGGCACCGACTCAATTCCCTGTGCGGGGCTCACCCCAAACCTGCCCCGTGCTGCCCCTCGGGCGTCTGAGGAGCCACCAGGAGCTCCCCAGGGCAGAGCCGGGCGCGGGGTGAGAGTTATTTCTGTCGCGGGGAGGAAGCCGCAGCATTTTCAGTTTCCTGCACAAACACACTCCGGGCGCCCTTCCCCACGCGGGGGCTGCTTCCCCTCCCCGGGAGGAGCTGGGAGAGCTCCGGGCTGGCACCAGCCCGGCTGGGAAAGGTGCAGGTGTCAAATCCTGGGAGGGAAATCAGGATTTGATTTGACCTGGGAAAGGTGCAGGTGTCAAATCCTGGGAGGGAAATCAAATCCTGGCTGGGAAAGGTGCAGGTGTCAAACGCTCGGTGCAGAGGAGGATGAAACCTGCCCGGATCCCAGGAGCCACACCCTTGGGGACAGCAGGGACAAACCTGGCTCGGTGCTGGGGCTTGCAGGTGGCTGTGGGGAGATGCTGGAGCGCTGGGGAATCCCATCGGGGATGGAGGAGCTACAGGAGAGGCACCGGGCAGGATTTGTGCTGAGGAGAAACGCCAGGAGCACCCGGAATCCCAAAGAAGAGCCTCGGAGGAGGCTGAGGCTCCGGCAGGGACTGAGGGTGCAGCTGGGTGTGTGAGTGCTCCACACGCACGGAGCAACCCTGCCCTGGGGGTTTAACCCAGAAAGAGGAGCCGGGGCTGTTAAGCTGCTCGGGAACGGGGGAAAAGGAAAAAAAGATCAGCAGAGAAACTCGTGGTGAGCCCAGCGCAGCAGCAATAACTGAGACACCGAGGAATCGGTGCTCACGTCGGGGACTGAGCCCTCAGAACCTGCCAGGACCAGAGCTGCTGTGGGCTCAGCAGAATCCCAGACCCTTAAAAAATCCCAGCAGACCCTTAAGGGCTCACTTGGCACCCAAAGTCCCGGGCACACACCCGGCCCTGGCCCATGGACCCCGCTCCGGGTGGGAGATCTCCCCTCACACAAACCCTGTGCCCGCAGGGACAGTCCCCACCCGCCTGGGACACTCCCCGACGGGTGACATCGCGTCCCTCCCGCTCCTCGGGGTCCCCGCGCCCACCGAGGCCGCGGGAGGAGCAGCCCCGGGATCCCCGCGCCAGGCGCGGCCGCCACCACGCCCTGGCAGTTCTCACGGGCGAATCCGAGCCTTGGCAAAGCCCTCGCTGGCAGCCGGCCTCATCAGGCTCATTAAGTGCAATTAAGCCCGAGCGGGCATCCCTCCCTCCCCTCCCCCAGGCCCCTCTGGGGGATATTTTGCTTTTAGACAAAATAAACAGGGAGGTTTTGCGTGGGCTTGGGCAGCAGCAGGTGGAAACGCTGAGGTCTCCTGGGGGAAGCCACAATTCCAGCCCTCCTCCTGCTCCAGGGGTGCCCATTCCAGCCCCCCTGGCCTGGAGGAGAGCTCCAGACCCTCTCCCCTTTAGGATAAACCGCAATTAAGATGCCCCCCAACTCTCGCTGGGATTTTAAAAACGTGAGGGAAAAGCTTCCACCCCAACCTAAAGCGGAATTTCACTGCAGCTCCTCCAGCATCGCTTCAAAGCTGCTTCCAGAGCCGCTGCTGCTCCTCTGCCTCCTCCACACCCACAGGGAGCAGGGAGAGCCCAATCCCCTCCTCCTCCCACACCCTCCCCCCTCACCTGGGGACCCCAGGTGGGGCCAAGCCCTACCCGAAGCTGGACACACCTTGGGGAGGTTTAAACCCCGCTGGGAACACGGGCAGGACGTCACCCCAAACCCCGGGGGCCGCAGCTCAGCCGGGATTTTCCCTCCCAGGCGGAACCAGCCCTGCCAAGTTGTTGCTCCATCGCCCTGGCAGTGCCGGACGCCTCCTGTCAGCAGAGAAATGCGGGAGCTCCCGGTGCTCCTGGCAAATCCTGGCCCTGGGATTTGTCAGAAGGGTCTGGAGTGGGGTAGGGGGCGAGTCCCAGGAGCGTGATGGGGACCAAGAGCTGCTCGAGCAGGATAAAACAGCCCCATGCCCATCCCTGTCCACTCTGGGACAAAGGAAAAAGCCAAAAGGGATCCTTAAAGCTTCCTGCTCCCCCGTGGAAAAATCAGCTGGGGCTGTGCCAGGGCAGACTCGATGCCAGCACGTGTGGGAGCTGGGTTTGGACTGGTGTGGCTGTGCCAGGACGATCCCGGCTCAGCGGGGAGGCAGCTCAGTGAGAGACGGGCATTTCCCAGTCTGGAAGCACCGACACCCCCAGTAAAACTGGGAATTCTGGACTCAGACAAACCCCCAGAGACGCGTCACGGCCACCTCCGGGCGACGGGAGAAGTGTGGCCGTGCCCCGACCCAGAGCTTCGCTTCAGACGTTTGGGGTTTACTGTTGCTAAAGGGATTTAGCCAGAACGAATTAAGATCATTTCCCGTCTTAATTAACTCTGCTTTCACTTCCTGGCACGTGGGAGCTCGGCCTCCTCAACCCTGCCCGGCCACAGCGGCGGGAGCTGTGCAAAGACAGCAGGGAGGGACCTTGGAGCGTTCCCCTGTCACCATCCGAGCCCTGTCCTCGCTAAATCCATCCCCAAAAGCCAGAACCCCTTTTTGTGGCTGCATTTCCCCTTCCCTCCTCCCCGTCCAAGCTTCCAGGAGCGGCGATTTGTGCCTCTTGCACAACAAATCCCCTCCTCTCCCCGCCCGCCCCACATCCCTTTGAGGCACAAAGGAAGAAGGCTGGAGACATCCTTCCTGCGCCTGCCGCGGACAATGCGGGGGAAACAGCCCGGGAGGAGTGGGAGCGGCCGCAGGAGCCGCCCATTGTCCGGCCATTGTCCGGCCAGGACCAGCCTGGGGCACCCCCGGGGCCAGAACCGCCTCTGTGCCCCAAAGGAGCCACCCCGAACCCGAACCCGAACCCGCTGCCCCAAACCCGAACCCACTGCCCCGAACCTGCTGCCCCAAGCCCGAACCCTCTGCCCTAAACCAGAACCCGCTGCCCCAAACCCGAACTCGCTGCCCCAAACCCAAACCAAACCCAAACCAAACCCGCTGCCCCAAACCTGAACCCCCTGCCCAAAACCTGAACCCCCTGCCCCAAACCCACTGCCCCATCTAGAGCCTGGGCTCCACCTTCACCCGGCACCGCTGCAAATCCTCTCCTTTTGCGGGGGTTTCACCATCCCCAGGCCCTTTCTCCGCTCATCCCCGTTTGCTGCCAACCTCTGCAGCCATTGCAGCCCCCCAGAGGTTGAACCTGATGATGTTGGGGGGCTTTTCTGACCTTAACAACTCCAGGGGTCTCCCCTGGCTGCCAGGACTGCAGAGCCCTTCGGTGGCCAGCACCAGGTTCAATCTGGTGCCGGGGTCACCGCACGGCCCCAGGGCTGTGAAGCCCCACAATATCCACCCAAAATGGACCAGCACAGGATTTTCCACTGCAGAGAAAAACGAGGAGGACACCCAGACGGCAGAAGGCTCCAGACCCAGCCCTGAGGGTGAAACGAAGCCCCCAGGGAGCGGGTCCCGCCCTCAATCCCTGTTTTCTCCTCCAGATGGGAGGTGCACGAGTTCAGCTGCTCCAGCCCACGTCAGCAGCTGGAAAACCCTGCAAGGACCCACGCAAGCCCGGCCTGCTGACGGCAGCTGAGCGGGGCAGGGCGGCAGGAGCAGAACCGCTCAAAGTCACGAATCAGCCCCCAAATTTGGGGCTGCCGCTCAAGTCGGTGCCGGTTTCGGTATTCACCTCCCGTTTCTGAGGGCTTTGGGAGGGCAAGTCATCGCTTGCAGCCCTGCTGCATGAGGGAGGTGGTGACAGAAGCTGTTTTTCTTTAAAACCACCCCAAAACTGTACGGGTTTTAAACATCTGAGGTGATTTTAGGGCTGGGATTTCAGGAGTGGCAACACCTGAGTGAGCACCACAGAGCTGGCAACACTCCAGAGGGAGGGACATGGGAGGAAGAGGAGGATGCCACTTGTCCCTGCTCCTGCCACCACCCCCAGAGCCCCAAGGAGCAGGGGGACAATCCCAGCCCAGCCTGGCCCCTCTTTACAGCCCAAAAGTGGGGCCAGGCCCTCTCCGAGCTGCTGGCGGCTCCCAGGGCCCGGCCGGGCCGGGGCTGCTCCGCTCCCCGAACATTCCCAAGCGCGTTTCTGCCCGGATAAAAATAGCAACCATCAGTATTATTGTCCTGCAAGCAAATATAGAAAGATCACATCCTCCCTGCTGGTAAAAACGGTGCAGCAGGGACCTCTCTTCGAACGCAGCCATGGGGAGAGCTCTATTTCGGGAGCGGGAGAACTTGGGAAGACAGAACAGAACCCTGAAATTTGTGATGGTGACGCACTGCAGCATTAAATATCCATGGAAAACTCGCCTTCCCCCTCCTCTCCCGGCTCCCCCGGGGTTTTGTTCAGGCTTTGAGGCTCGAGGAGGGTGCTCGGGCTTGCACGACACTCCCAGTGCTGCCCCGGCGCTGCCCCGCGGATGGGAACGGCCCCGATCCCGTTTGGGAGTGCTCTTGTCACCACCGTCCCCTCTCAGCGCTTCCCGGCTCCCGAGGAGGGGCTGCAGCAGCAAAACCCCGTCCCTGCTCTGCTCCCCAAAGCTCCGGGCGGGTGGCACATCCCTGGTCCAAAAGCAGCGGGCAGGGATCCCCCAGGAGGGAAGGAAGAGGCGCTGCTGGCCCCAGAGCAGGAGATGCCCCGAGCCTCCCCGACCCCTCCCCTGCTCCCATCCCCTTCCCTGCTCCTGGCCCCCTTCCCCTCCTCCTGCCCCCTTCCCCTTCTCCTGCCCCCTTCCCCTTCTCCTGCCCCCTTCCCCTTCTCCTGATCCCTTTCCCTGCTCCCATCTCCTTTCCCTTGTCCCGACCCCTTCCCCTGTTCCCGACCCCTTTCCCTGCTCCCATTCCTTTCGCTGCTCCCATCCCCTTCTCCCGACCCCTTTCCCTCCTCCCATCCCCTTCCCCTGTTCCCGACCCCTCCCCTGCAGCCTCCGGAGGGAGGGGAGCCTCAGCCTGAGCCTCTTTTTTGGCCAGGGAGGATTTCCACGCCAGCCCGGCCTTTCCGTGCGTGTTTGCGCTCAAGGCACGGGGCCGCTCCCACCCAGCTGGGACCCGGCTCCAGATCCAACCCCGTTCCTCCGAAAATCCCCCGGGAGAGGAGAGGAATGCGGCAGGGTCCAGCTGCGGGCGGGGATCCCGGCTGCTGCAGGGGAGGGGGAAATCCCGGGGCCGGGGGTGTCTGTCCGTCCCTGTCCGTCCCTGTCCGTCCCTGTCTGTCCCTGCAGCAGCGCCCTGGGGCGGGTCTGATGTGCGGGTGCAGCACCAGGACCCCCAATCCTGAACCGAACCCAAAAATTGACCCCAACCCTGCCCCACAGCACCCCAGGGACCGCTCCCCTCCCAAACCAAACCTGCCCCGGGCAGGAGCAGCCCCGCACGCCTGGGAGGGGCTGGGGTGGAGAGGTCGCTCCAGCACCCCCAACACCTCCCCCTGTCCCCGCCGATCCCCCCAGGACTGGGAGCAGGGAACGCACCGAGCAGAACTCCCTGCACCCCCCTGGCCTCCTCCCCAAAACAAAACACACCCAGAAACAGAAGGGAACCGCTCAGGGAAAACCCGGCAGTAACTCCGCAGGAATTCCAAACAGCCGCGTTCCCGGGAGGAGGCTGCTCCTCTCCCGCGTCCCCCCCTCCGCCAGAGCCCCTCGGCCAGCCCGGGCCAGGTGCCCCGGGCCAGCCCCCGGGGCCATTCCCTCATTTCATTCCGTGCACATCCCAGCTGGCATTTCAGCCCCCAGCCGGTGCCAGATTTCTCTCTGCTGAGCCAATGCGCTTGGAAATACATGACGACTTCAGCAGATTAATTGGAAACACAGCCCGGGTGTTGCAATCCCAGGAATGACTCCAATTTCAGGAACAAATGTTTTCATAGAATCACAGAATCATAGAATATTCTGAGTGCGAAGGGACCCACGAGGAGCATTCAGTCCAACCCCTGGCCCTGCACAGACACCCCAAAAATCCAACCCTGTCCATCCCTGGGAGAATTGTCCAAATGTCCCTTGGAATTTGGCATCATAACTTCACCAGTTTCCTGAACGTTTCCAGCCTAAACTGGGACAGGCTCCACTCACACCTGGGATCATTCTTTTAATGTGGTGTGTTCCAATTAAAAACCTTCTCAAGAAGATTTTAGACACACCACGGAAGAAGAGGCAATTTTAGTTTGCTCTGTAAATCTCCTCTTAAAACTTTGCTGGTTTTGAGCATCTCAGGGCTCCTCAAAACCAGACCCAAACTCTTCCCCCAAGATCCTGAAATCCCACCAGGGCTGGGAGAAGAGGAGGGCTGGAGGAGGCTTCCCTGGATGGAAACCATTCCTGTGCTTCCACATTTTCCACCCCTCCACAGCAAAATCTCTCCCCTTGCGGGGCTTTCAGCATCACCAGGCCCTTTCTCTGCTCATCTCCTGCAGCCACTGCAACCCTCCAGAGGCTGAACCTGATGATGTTGGGGGATTTTTCCAACCTTAATTCCACGATTTTCCCCTGGCTGCCAGGACTGCAGAGCCCTTTGGTGGCTGACAAAGCCACCAGGACTGAAAAGCCCTTTGGTGACAGCTTCCCTGCTGCTCAGGGTGATAAGGGAAGGAGAAAAGCTGGTCTGTCCACCCCCAGAGCCTGGCAGGGAGCTCTGCCCCGCTGCCAGGGCTCTTGCAACCCGACAAAAACTGTGTGGGAAGGGGGCTGTGGCTGCAGGGAAAACAGGGAGCTCGCCCAAGGGTCGGTGACACCAAAGAGGGGGGCTCTGGAGAGAGGGAGGGGCTGTGGCTGCTGCTTCAGACCCCCGTGGCTGCTGCAGACACGGGGCAGTGCCTGGGTGAACAGAGGTGCCCCGAGAATGGAGCGAGAGCAGCCCCTGCCTCGGTGGCCCCCGTGTTTGCCACGATTCCAGCGAGATAAAACCCATTCGAATCTTCCCAGAGAAATCGGCTCCCACAGGCCTGGGAGCTGCTGCCCCTCCTCTCCCAGCTGTTTGGCCGCCCCTCTCAGCCCAGCCCTGCCAGAGCTGGAGCCTGAGCCAGCAGCAGCAGAGGCTGCACAAAGCCTCCCCCAGCCCCCCCTGCCCCTCTCCAGGCTTAAATCCACCGACCCAGCCCCAAACCCAATTCCCTTCTCAGCTTTTGCCTCATGGAGCTCTTTTTTTTTCCCTGCCTGAAAGCCACAATTCCCAGCCAGACCTTTGGGGTGTGTGATTCCTCCTCCCTGCCATGAAGGCAACGTAACTCGGCGTGTCCCTGCCACTAATCTGGATAATCTGACAAAACAGAAACCACCGGCTTTGCTGATGAGGTGTCACTTTGGGAGCTTTGCTCATCCCAGAGACCTTTCTTTGGGGCGTCCCCGTGACTGGGAGATCCACGGGCTGGTGCTGAGCACATCCCAAAAGAGCCCGGCATGGGAACGGGAGCCTCTGCTCGGAGCTGGGCTGGCGGGGTCAGCCTGGCTGGTCAGCGGGAGAGCCGCGGCCAAGCCTCGTCTCTCATTCCCAGGGTCAGGAATGTGCCAGAGCTGCCGCGAGGGGACAACCACAGGAGCCACGTGGACGGAGGGGATGTGGCGGGGGGGTTCTGCAAGGAGCTGCTGCAGCCTCCCCCTGCCAGCCAGGAGATCCAGGAGGACGCGGGGGTTCGTGCAGATCCAGCACACGCCCCGGCTCCAACCCGGCCCAGCCCGCAAATCCTTCTGCAAGTTGCTCTGTCCCACCTCCAGATGTGCCAGCACCCCGTCCTACACCCTGAGCCCCTCCCAGGCACGCCCTGCACCCTCTCGGCTCTCCTGGCACCGCGTCCCAGACACCTCCACGTGGGGCTGGGCTGGTTCAGCTGCCGGAGCCGACATCCCCCCGTGCCAGCACCCAGCTCCCCCAGCCCAGCCCCATCCCTCATCCCCAGCACCCAGCCGGGACAGAACCTCCACCCAGACAGACAGACAGACAGACAGACAGACACCCTGAGAATCCAGCCAGGTCCCACCGAGGTAAAAACAACACAAATCCTCGCAGCTCCCTGCTCCTGACGGAGCTTTCAAGGGTTCATCATCGGCACTGATACAGATCCACACCTCGGAGCACAAACAAGGAACCCGCAGGAACCACAAAGGAGGCTCGTGGAGCCCTGGCCAGGGCTGGAGCTGACTGCAGGCGTCTCTCCAGGGACTCCCTGAGCTGTGATTTGACGCGGGCTCTGATCAGACGTGGGATTGTCCACACAGGAGGAACAAGCATCAACCCCTGCCTCCAACACATCCTGCTCTGCTCCAGCCACCAAAAGCATCGGGACCTCGAGTGTCCTCTGCCCAGCCAGCCTGGGCCTCACCAGCCCCTCTCCCTGCAGGGCAGGGCCTCCTTTTTGCAGCTCTGAGCCTTTTTCAGTCGCTGCCTGTTGCGAAGTGGGGAGAGCAGTGCTGACACTGCATGAAGAGCATCAAAGAGTCACGAGTCCTTACTCCCACCTGCTGTCCCATTTCCTCACTCCCACCTGCTGTCCCATTTCCTCACTCCCACCTGATCCTTTCTGGCACCACCCAAAAGCTCAGACTCTGCAGAGCTCCAGTCCTGCAGTGACTTTGGGAGGGCTCCAGCACGGCCCGGGTGGGTGCAGCATCGCCTCTCTCCCGACAGATCTGCTCATGGAATGCTCCCCCCGGAGCAGGAGGATGCTCCAAGCACCGTGGAGAGCACTGAGAGCGCTGAGAGCTCCCTCTGCACTCTGTGGAAAGGGAAACCTCGAGGTTTTCAAGGGAAACCTCGGCTTTGGAAAGGCTGCGCTCCCTGTGATGCAGCTCTGGGGACTTTTGTCACTCCCGGCTGTTTCCAAGGAGATGAGGTGGAGGAACCAGCCTGGTTTAGGAGCCGACCCCCGATGCTGCATCCCCACCTCCCCTCCTCTTCCTCCCCCACGGCCCCGGGCCCTTTCCTCACACGGTTCCTGCCATTCCCGGCCCTCGGCCTCGACGCCTCCCGCCACCATCTGGGCTCCATTTAGGGGAGCTGATGTTTTTCACAGGGCTGTAATCTAAACTTTGGGATGGAGTTTACATCTCGCATACCAGCGTCTCACCAGCCGCGCACCGGGGGCCGGCGGCTGCCCCGGGTACCTGGGAACGGCGCGGGGATCCCGGATCGGGGATCCACCCACAAACCACCACTGGATCCAGCCAAGCACTGTGAGAGCCCAGCGAGCTGAGAATCAGCTCGGGGAGGCGGCGGCGGTGGCAGACAGAGCCCGACATCAGCGTTATCCATCTCCAGCAGCAGGAAATTCCCCAGCCCGGGCGGCCGGAGATGCGAGCAGGGAAGGAGAAGAGATTTGGGAGCGGGTTCAGCCCTGCTTGTGCTCCAAGCCAGGGTGACAGAGCCACCTCAGGGCCTGGTGAGGCTCCTGCCCCAGCTCAGGTGACCCCCAAACCCCCACCAGCCCCCTCCACATCCTCACCAGCCCCCTCCACATCCTCGCTGGCTGCAAGGTGGGCAGAGCCGCAGGCAGCCTCCAGAGGCAGCCGAGGTGGCTCAGCCCCAGCAATCCACGAGGCTCAAGCCAAACCCAAAAAATAATGTTTTCATACTTTGACTTTTCAGGCAGGATTTAGTCATTTGTGGACACGAGGCCTTGGCAGGGCCGCGCTGCCTCTGCTCACCTACCCCGGCCCGCGGCTGTTTACGGCGGCAGAGCCTTGGAGGAGAGGGGAGATTTGTGGTTTAATCCAGGTGAATTTTTCCCTGCTGGCTTTATGGAGCCTGCAGAAAGGGGGGGATTCAGCATCCCTGCACAACCAGGGATGGACCCACCGCAGGAGATGAGGAGTCACAAAACAGCCCAGCCCTGCAGCTCCACAAACGTCGCCTGCACAAACCCAGCAGGATTTTGCCCCTCATGGCTAAAACACAAGTTAAGGGCACAGGAGCCAAGCCCTGGCTGGGCACACTCGTGGTAAGAGGCAGAGTGGCTGAGAGCTGCTCTGCCATACGAGAAAAGCAGGTTCCACCCCGGCCTGGTGGGGTTGTGCAGGCTCTGTTTGCCCAGCCCAGCACTCGGAGCTGCCAGGGAGAAGGGAAGGGGAGGTGGATCCAGGCCCTGGTGGCTGCCAGGGTCTCCCTCAGGAACCCTCCGTGCCCAGGATCCAACACGAGCTTGGTCAGCTCCTCACCTCGGTGTCAGATCCAAACTCCCCAGGCACGAGCCCGGGGCTGTATCTGCCTTTATCCCCTCCCTCCTCCCACGTTTGTTATTAAACAGCCACGGCCGCTTCTCTGCAAGTCCTGCCTCAAACCAGCAGAGCCACAGCACAGCTCCTGAGCGCCGTGTCCCACGGCCCGGGGATGCCAGGAGCTCATCCCCAACACCCTGTCTGCCTTCAAGGCTCATCCACCACGAGGGTCCTACCACGACGTGGATCCCACCAGGATGAGGATCCCACCACAACCAGGATCTCAGCATGACCAGGATCTCATCACCATGAGGATCCCACCACAGCCAGGATCCCACTACAGCCAGGACCCCACCACAACCAGGACCCCACCACGGCCAGGATCCCACCACCATGAAGATCCCACCAGGATGTGGCTCCCACCATGACACTTCTGCATTTTCACCCAGCGGCCAAACCACCCGAAGCATCGGCGAGGCTGAAGCGGCCAAGTGGAGCAAATCCTCCTGGAAAGGAGATTTTGATTCCAGAGTAACCAAGCGTGGGACAGAGCTCAGAGACACAGGAAGGATTTGCTGAGACAACCCCGGGATCAGCAGCACAAACCCACCGAGGCCACTGCCAGGAGCAGCGCTGCGAGGAGCCTCCGTGCCCTGCAGGCGCTGCAGCAGAGGCTGCACAGCTGTCCCGTGCCCTGCAGCCACTGCAGCAGAGGCTGCACAGCTGTCCCGTGCCCTGCAGGCGCTGCAGCAGAAATTGCACAGCTGTCCCGTGCCCTGCAGGTGCTGCAGCAGAGGCTGCACGGCTGTCCCGTGCCCTGCAGGCGCTGCAGCAGAAGCTGCACAGCTGTCCCGTGCCCTGCAGCCACTGCAGCAGAGGCTGCACAGCTGTCCCGTGCCCTGCAGGCGCTGCAGCAGAAATTGCACAGCTGTCCCGTGCCCTGCAGGCGCTGCAGCAGAGGCTGCACGGCTGTCCCGTGCCCTGCAGCAGAGGCTGCACAGCTGTCCCGTGCCCTGCAGGCGCTGCAGCAGAGGCTGCACAGCTGTCCCGTGCCCTGCAGCCACTGCAGCAGAGGCTGCACAGCTGTCCCGTGCCCTGCAGCAGAGGCTGCACAGCTGTCCCGTGCCCTGCAGCCACTGCAGCAGAAGTTGCACAGCTGTCCCGTGCCCTGCAGCAGAGGCTGCACAGCTGTCCCGTGCCCTGCAGCAGAGGTTGCACAGCTGTCCCGTGCCCTGCAGGCGCTGCAGCAGAGGCTGCACAGCTGTCCCGTGCCCTGCAGGCGCTGCAGCAGAGGCTGCACGGCTGTCCCGTGCCCTGCAGGCGCTGCAGCAGAGGCTGCACAGCTGTCCCATGCCCTGCAGCAGAAATTGCACAGCTGTCCCGTGCCCTGCAGGCGCTGCAGCAGAGGCTGCACAGCTGCCCTGTGCCCTGCAGGCGCTGCAGCAGAAGCTGCACGGCTGTCCCGACTGGGAACGACAGATAAGGCTCAAATGATTCATTCAGTTTAAACCTTTATTTGTTCTTGCTTACCCAGAGGAGCCAGCAGCTGCTAATGCTGAACTGGGCCGGCTCCCAAGCGCAGACAAAGGCCTGCAAAAATGGGTTTAAGGAGGAACTGGCTGCTCAGAAAAGCAATCCTAGAAGAGGGAGTTAGAAAGAGGGAGTGCAGCGCGGCGCAGGAGGAAGAGGAAGCCGGAGAGCACCTAAAAATAAGTTTTAAAAAAAGCAGCGAGGCACAGGACAAAGGCCCGGGGCGCACGTGACCGTTCCCCGCAGCGTAGGCAGGATGCGAGCTCGGAACACAACACTCCCTCCCCAGCAACCCCACGTACAGAGCCCCAGCCACCTCCCAGCTCTGCCAGAGCCACTGCCAGCACCTTTCCCCACCTTTCCAAGGGCTTTTCCCCCGTGCCATAAATCCCCCTGGGTGCAGGGTCCATGCCCCAAGCTGGGCATGACCCGCTCCGGGGTGGAAATGCACCGAACCCAGCAAGGCTGGAGTCAGACAGGACAGCTTGAAAATGTACAAGGACTTGAAAGGAAGTCTGGAAAATGAGGTTCTTCCCAAGAAGCACCCTCAAAAAACAGCCAAAGTCCTGCGGAAGCGCTACCCAGGGGTTCCCCTGCAGCCTCCCAGGCAGTGCCTTCAGCAGACCTGAGCAGAGCTCAACTCGTGATTTCAGTCTGAAACAGCCAGAAAATGCAGCTGACAAAGGAGCCTGGCCTGGCTCTGCTGCTGCAGATGCTGTCACTCCCCTCCCGTGGCTCCAGGGCTGCAGAAGGACCCGAGCTGGGGCCCTCCTGCAGGACTTCAACCCTCAGTGCCCTGAGAATGTCCCGATGGTGGCTGTGCCACCAACCCTCAGTGCCCTGAGAATGTCCCAATGGTGGCTGTGCCACCAACCCTCAGTGCCCCAAACCTGTCCCGATTGTGGCCCATCATTTCTCAGTGCCCCGAGCCTGTCCCATTGGTGGCCCATCAATTCTGGTGGCCGATTAACCCTCAGTGCCCTTTATTTGGTTATTACAGCCTTTATTTGGCTGATTAACCCCCAGTGCCCCGAGCCTGCCCCGCTGTGGCCGTGCCCACCGGACACCGGCGGCAGCTCCACCCCGGCCCGGGAGCGAACCGGGCACTCCCTCCCGGTGCCCACCCCGAGGGATGCGCCCCTCACACCTCCCCCTGCCCCGCCAGGCCTCGCAGGGAAGGAGAAATCCCCGGGATGGGAGAGGCACTTACAGGGCGGGCTGAACATCACCAGCGCCGTGGAGATCTCCAGCCCCTGAGAACATCCAGCGAGTTCCTCTCCCGGGAAGCCGCGGCTCCGCATCCCACATTCACTTCTGCTTCACCCCCGCCGCCCACCTGATCCTCGGCGAGGCGGGGAGAGCATCCGAGCCGTGCCGAGCTGGGTCAGATGCCAACCGAGCCTCTCAGACCTGATTCATCCCGTCCCGGAGCGCCTCGGGCTCCGCGGGGAGCGCAGCGCGGATTTCACCGCACCTTATTTCACACCCACCGGGCCGGGGGCTCTCAGAGCCCGCAGCCTCCCTGCTGCCGAGCCGGGCTGAGCCCGCAGCGTCCCCTCGGAGCCTCCCCGGGCCAGCGGCCGGAGCCCCGCATGGCCCCGGTGCTCACTGCGCGGTCCCTGAGCTCATGACTGAGCAACGCCGGCGAGCCCAGAATAGAGACCTTGAAGTGAAACCTCCCGGGATTGGCGGCTATTTCGGGCGCGCTCAGCCGCCGGAGCTGCGTGACATAAGAGGATATAAAAGAGGAAACTCTGCACAACAACTCTCACCTCACCGAGACAGGCTCGGGTGGCGCAGGTAGGGCAGTGCAAGAGTCCTTGGAGCGAAGCCAACGCTGTGACAACCCCCGAGGTCACCCCCTGTCCTCCCAACCCCAAAATCTCTCTGTCTGCAGCTCCGGGACCCCCGGGACTGTCCCCAAGCACAGCCCAAATCCCAAAATCTCCCCGAGCATCCTCAGGGCTGAGCCCAGCGGGAGGAGCGGGGCTGCAGCCCGGCGTGGCCGCGGCTCCTCCGCACAGCTCCGCCTGCCCAGGCCCCTCCCGGAGCAGGGATTGGAGACCAAAGCAGCCTCAAAGGGAGCACCGAGGCAGCCCCCAGACCCCCCAAACCCCCCAAACCCCCCAAACCTCAACCCCCAGATCCCTCAGCCCCTCACAGCCCAGCTCAGCCCTGGAAGGAAGGGCTGGGATCGCTCATGGATGGAGGATCCCCCACGGAAGGAGGATCCCCCACGGAAGGAGGATCCCCCACGGAAGGAGGATCCCCCACGGAAGGAGGATCCCCCACGGAAGGAGGATCCCCCACGGAAGGAGGATCTCCCACGGAAGGAGGATCTCCCATGGAAGGAGGATCCCTCATGGATGGAGGATCCCTCATGGATGGAGGATCTCCCACGGAAGGAGGATCTTCCACGGAAGGAGGATCTCCCATGGATGGAGGATCTCCCACGGAAGGAGGATCTCCCACAGAAGGAGGATCCCCCACGGAAGGAGGATCCCTCCCAGCCACCAGATGCGGGGAGGAAAGATCCAGTCCTGATTAACAGCCAGCATCGAGATTGGGGAATTTAAATTCTGGCGATTTTGGGAGCACGTTTGAGTTTAATACCGGGCAAACAAACACAAGCTGCAGTTTCTGCAGGTCAGACTCAGCACCTGACACCGCTCCCTGCCCGCTCACAGCGTGTCTGTCCCATCAGCAGCTGCATTTGAATTCTCGTGATGCCAGCGTGCTCTGCCAGCTCGCTCACGCCCCACAAATGTGCTCTCTCCTGGGCTTTGGGTCGGGAGTAAGTCACCAGCAGGGACTGACACAGTCTACAGGGCTAATTAGAAAGGAATTCCTCCCTGTGAGGGTGGGCAGGCCCTGGCAAAGGGTGCCCAGGGAAGCTGGAGACCTGTGTGAGCCACCCCCGGTCCCTGCACCTCCTCCTGTTCCCCACCTTTGGCTCCAGCGCGGAGCCGCGAGTGTGCCCAGCTCAGCAGGGTTTGTTTTGCCCTGGTGGGAGCCGTGTTTTGATCCAGCTCTGCAAAGCAGAAGAGCCAATTCTCCCTCTGGCACCGTTCCTGCTCCGGGATCCCGACGGCTCCCGGGGCAAATCCCGATGGATCCGGGTGTCTGGGGAGGTTTCTTGCTGTTGAGGGGCAGGGGCAGCCAGGCCCAGGGGAAAACCCCACAAACAGCACCCAAATTCTTCTCCCAGCACACCACACACCACACCCGGCCTTGAGAGTGAAGTTTTAGGTTGAGGAGAGACAAACCCGAAGGTGGGGTGGATGCAGGGATCGAATGTGGCAAACGGCCTCAGCCTCGCTCCAGCCCCTCCGTGGGGCCGGGACCTCCGTGGGGACCCACCCTTAGGATGTGCCCTCCCCGCTGGAGGCCTCCCGGGGTGACAGCGTGGCACTGACTCAAAGCTCTTTCCTCAGCATCCTCGGATATTGCCCAAGAGGTGACAGCGACGGCGCTGCCACCTCACCCCGCTCCGCCTTGGCACCCGCTCCCCCTCCGAGGAGGGTCTGGGAAATCTCCAAACCCACCCCAGCGGGCACTCGGGCTCCGTTTGCTGTTTATAGGTGACAGCTGGCTGGGACAGTGCCACCCCGGCTCTGCCCAAACTCAAACCCGAGCGGCCGAATCCGGCGGAATTTGGAACATTCATTCAGAGTTAGCAGCTGCTGCTATATCGGGAAGGCGGCTTCAAGGGAAGGCAGAGCTCTCCAAGGCAGGCAAAGAAAACAAATCCCTCTCCTGCAGTCTGCAGGCCAGCACCGCTCTCCTAAATTTCCTTGGCTCAGTTTAACCAGACTCGGGTTTTTCTGCTGAAAAATGAACGTTCACCAGCCCTGCACGCCCCTGAACTCTGGACACCCCCTCGGAGGCTTCACGGCTGCGTCACATCAAACAGCAAATGTGCCAGCTCAGACCTTCCCTGAGTGACAGCAGTGTCCCCAACAAACCCTGGCCCAGCCCTGCCCCTGGGGAAAGGCACCCGGAGCAGGGCAGCCGCTCCAAGGAGGCGACCAGGAACAAACCCTGCGTGTGGAGGCACCAACAAAGGCAGGAAAACGTCCCGGCGGCCGGCGAGGCCGCGGGGCTGCTCCCGGCAGCGCTTCCCGAGGTATTTTTAGGGCGCTGGGAGCCGCAGACCGGGACCGGCCGCGGTCACAGGGGGATGCCCCAGGCTGAGCGCACTGAGGACGGGCAGGACACGCTGCTCTGTGTCCCTGTGTCCCCTCCCCGCCTCGGCAGGGACACACGAGGCACCAGAGAAGCTGCTCACGGGGAGCCGGCAGAGCCTGAACGGGACGGACGCATTCCTGCCCTCGGGGAGCATAGCAAGGCAATGAGACACAGACACAGCTCCAGCCCCGGCCTGACTCACCTCCCTCCCGAGCTGTCCCGGAGAGAGCAGCGACGGGGCTGGATGGAGATCAAAAGGTAACAAATCACACCAGAACGACTCAGGTTTGATGTTTGAAGCAGAGATGGAAGAGGAGATTCGCCACCTCCCCTTGCCGGGCAGCGGGGCAGAAGGAGCTGCCTCGTTTCGGAGCTGTGCCAACACACTTGTTTGTTTTTTCCCCTCCTCAAGGTCCCAGCTGTTAAATCCATGATTGCAGGATTTCCCAGACTCACTGAAAAAGCACGTATGCCATTGTGTCCCGCTGCTGGAACAGGAAAAAGCCTGAAAACCTGAGCCACAGGCTCCAAACACACAAGGTCTCCTCACAACTGACGTTCTCAAAGCTCATTTTTCTTTCAACAGTTTCTAAATGGTGCAGAGCTTTGCAGCACAGCCTTGCAGAACTGTTCCCATCCCAGAGTCCCAAGGTGGGGGAACATTTTGGCATCGTGTCCCAAAGCCGCTGATGTGGCCACTCACATCCCTCAGAGGATTTTGAGCCTCCAAGCCCTGATGGAAGCTGGGCCTTGATCAATCCCCAGCCAGCCAAATGTGAAACCAGGGCCAGTCACTCGTGCTGCAGCCACCCGAATTCCCCATTTCTCACACTAATCCAGCCCCACAGCAGCAGGAGGGTTGGAGTTTCTCCCTTTGCTGAGCTCAGTGTCGCACTGGGATGCCCCTGCCAGCTCAGAGCCACCCGGGACAGCAGGCAGCACCCAGCCAGAGCCTCTCCCTGCCCCGGGGAGGTTCCCAAAGGAGCCACTGGAGAACGGCAGGAGAAGAAAAAGAAACGCTCCCGTGTGCCCGTCCACGCTCACCTCCATCCCCGCAGGACCACACTCACCCCTGGGCCAGCCCTGCGCTGGGACCTGTCCCTGCCCAAGGGACACATCCCCAAAGGGTCCAGGACCCCGCTCGGGGCAGGGGTGACCCCACTGCCACCCCAGGGGCTCCCTGCTGAGCCTCCAGCCCCACTGCCAGAGCCTCTGCTGCCGTTTGCACGCTCCCACTTCCTGCTCGCATCAGGCACAGAGTAGGAAGTGCTGAAATCTCCTCCGACCCTCGCTGCAAAACCAGGAAGCGCCTGAGATCTCCTGAGAAAGGCTGAGATTTCAGGCTGGAACCCTCCGCAAACATCTGGTCAGAGGCACCGCATCCGCCCCTCGGAGCGGGGCCCACGCTCCCCATCCTCCGGAGCAAACCCGGGGCACTCACAGCTCATCCTGCGGGGAAAACACCAAACAGAGCCCAAACCCTCCGGAGCAAACCCGGGGCATTCACAGCTCATCCTGCGGGGAAAAACACCAAACAGAGCCCAAACCCTCCCGGAGCAAACCCGGAGCATTCACAGCTCATCCTGTGGGGAAAACACCAAACAGAGCCCAAACCCTCCGGAGCAAACCCGGGGCATTCACAGCTCATCCTGTGGGGAAAACACCAAACAGAGCCCAAACCCTCCGGTTCCCTCCCTGTCCCAGGAGTGACCCCTCCTCTCCCCTGCCCCAGCCGGGTCCAGCACACCCCACACCGCCTCTGCAGGAGTCTCCCAACTCAGCGAAGCCTCCAGAGCACAGAGAACACCTTAACCATGGGGAAAAGCTGCTTTTTGGGAGCCCAGGGATTGCCGGCACAGGGCAAACCTTGAGCAGCTCACAGATCTGTGGGCTGCACTGTGGCTCTGGCACACGGGTCGGGGGTGTTTGGGGCATCCAGGGCTCTTTTCCCAGTGCAATCCTTTTCCCACGAAGTATTTGAAGAGAGAGAGAGAGAGAGAGAGAGAGGCGCCCTTGCAGCAAATACACCGAACCCAGCAGCGCTGCTGCAGCTCTGCCCTCGCAGCTCCCTGCAGGCACCGCCGGCCCTTCCGAAGGGAAAGGCACCGGGATTGGCACAAAAAGATTCCAGCAAACCGCAGGCTCGGCTCTGCCGCATCTGAAGGCAGCTCCGGAGGCAGCCGCGGGTCTCGCTGGACCCGGTGAGCCGGGGTTTCGTGAGCCTGAGCTCTCTCCCCCAGCCCTGGCAGCTCGGCCAGGCTGAGCCCCGCAGCCACACGCGCACATTCCATGGGCTGGATCAGCTGCTCTGGGAGCCGCCAGCCCCCGGTGCTTCCCCCGGTCCCGGGGGTGACAGCTCTGCCAGCAGCTGTCCCTCGATGTGGGGTCACCGACACCCCAGCGAGCCCCGGCTGGAGCTGCCGGGATCCGACACCCGCGGGTGGGGGCTCCCCGTCCGGCCCACCCCGCTCCCGGCGGCGGGGGAAGCTCCCAGGGCCGGCCCGGGGGCTGCGGGGTGCAAGGCCTGGGGAGGGGGCGAGCAGAGCCCCTCGGAGGGGGGCTGCTCCCTCCTGCGGGGAACGGAGCCGAGCTGGGACGTGGGGAGGGGATGAGGACCCCAAACCCCCGGGGGTGACAGACCCGCGACTTCCCCTGGCCGCGGCGGAGCCCTTGTCCCGGTGTCCCCTCGTCCCAGTGTCCCCTCGTCCCGGTGTCCCCTTGTCCCGGTGTCCCCTCGTCCCGGTGTCCCCTTGTCCCGGTGTCCCGGTGCCTACCTAGGGCTGGCGGCGGTGACCGAGGCGATGCCGGAGCGTCCTCGGGCGGGGGCGGCGGAGCGAGGGCGGCCCCGGCCGGGCCGCGCGGGGACTCCGCGGGCTCGGGCTCCACCTGCGCCGCCGCTCCGGAACCGGGCGGGCCCGGGCGGGCGGAGCGGGGCGGCCCCGGCGGGAGCTGCGGGCGGTGCCGCTCCGCCCCCGGGACGCGCCGGGACCGGACGGGCCGGGGGCGGGCGGCGCGTTACGGGTCAGAGCTCCGCAGCACCGGGGACCGGGAGCGGCGACTGCCAGCGGCCGGAGAGACCCGGGCAGCGGGATCGGGGCCCAGCGCTGGTGCCTGATGCCAAATTTGACCCCCAGCCCGTCCATCCCCGGTGACGGCACAGCCGCCAAAGTGCCGGGAAAGGGGCGAGACAACGGCCGAGGCTGGGGAGAGCCGGGCTGGAGCCAAGAGCTTCCACCTGGAGAGCCGGGCTGGAGCTGAGCGCTTTCACCCGGCACCTGCCCGTTCCCGGTGTCTCTCTCCCTGCCCGGGCTCCTCCGTTGCCGGGGGGACCGGGACCGGGCGGTTCCCACCGGGGCGAGCAGGGATGAGCAGGGGCAGGAGAGCGGGAGCATCCCGTGGGATGAGCAGAGCACAGGAGAGCAGAAGCCTGCAGGATGAGGGGAGCACAGGACAGAGGGAACATCCCGCGGGATGAGCAGAGCAGAGCAGGAAAGTGGGAAATTCTGCAGGATAGCTGAGCAGAGGACAGAGGGAACATCCCCACAGTGACCGGGAGAACCAAGAACCACAAAGAAACAAACGGAACCAAGCTCATGGCGAAGGAGGGAGGTGCCTGAGCTCAGGGGCTTCAAATCCTGTCCAAAAACACAGCGAGAGCCCGAGGTTCCCTCGCCGAGGGAACAGCTGCTTTTCCAGGAACTCCAAAGTGCCCGGGGATTCTCCAACCACGGAATTACACTTCTCTTTTCCAAGGAAGAAATCGCTTCAGACCCAGAGCAAAGCCCTGCCCGGTCCCGGGGTGAGGAGCCTCTGGGGCAGTGAGGCAGCACCGGAACACGGGTGGGCAGGGATGTGCTTTTGCTGAGTGATTTTCTTGCTTTTGTGACACCAAAACAGCTCGGGGAAGTCACACGCCGAGCCCATGGGCCGGCACGTTTGTAACCCTGCTTGCAGAGAGGTTATTTTGGGCACCCGCTGAAGCTGGGCGGTTTCACGGTGCATCTCCCTCACCTCGGGGGCTTTCTCTCTTTCCCTTTAATTTCTCCTCAAGATCAGCCTTCCCTTCCCTTCCCTTCCCTTCCCTTTCATTTCCAAAGCCTCGCTGATCCACAATGAAACCGGGCAAAACCTCACCTGAGGGAGGCACAGCCCTCAGGCCATCCCCAGCCCAGAGCGGTGACAGCGGCTTTTTCAATAATTAGAATAATTAATGCCTCTCTGATTTGGGAAACAGCACCAGAACAGAAGCCTCAGCCCCGGTCCCTTCAGAGCCCCAGCGACACCCGAATTGCCCTGACAAGGTTTTGGTGACTAACACCTCATTCTGAGAACACTCAATGACTTCACAACTGAGTCCCAGCGGGCCCCACTCTGCATAAATTTGAATATTGCTGAGTGGAGCCAGCCGGAGGTGAGAGTGGGGAGCATTTCATGGTTTACAGCAGCTGGAAAAGGGGATTCATCCTCCCCATCGAGCCCTTTCTGCTGTCCAGTGCCCTGAATTCCCTTAAATTCATCATTCCAAAGGCTCAGACTCGTCAGGGAGGACAAGCTGGGCTCGGGCAGCCCCAGCATTCCTGCAGATCAGTTCTGGTGCAGAATCATGAAATGGAATAATGGAAAAGAATGAGTGGGAAAGGAGCCACGAGGATCATCGAGTCCATGGCACCCCCAAAAACCACCCCACAACCCAGGGGAATCTACCCCGGCACATCCTGGAGGAAGCCGGGGGGTTTTTCCTCCTACAAAATAACAGCTCAGATTTGGGATGGGCTGGAAAACCAGAGTTTTCCTGGTCTCTGTATTCGAAATTTGTGAATTTTTCCCAATCTCATTTTGAAATAGAAGCAGCAGAAGGAGCAGCAGCAGCCTGGCTCCTCCCGCCACAATCCCACTCCAAAATCACATGAACATGAAGAGCCAAACCTGCCTCTGACAGCAAACAGACCCCACCAAGACCTTCCTCCACCGGAGTGAGGAGCTCAGACCGAATTCCTGGGGAATTTCAGCAGCCCTGAGGGGGCAACGGAGATCACTGAACCGAGATTATTTTGGAAGCACAGCCGGTATTTTTAGCCTGGAAAAGGAGGCACCGCTTCCCTTTCTGCAGCCCCTCCTCCTGTGACCGGCCAGGCTGTGCCAGGCAGGGGGGACATTGCAGAACCTGCTGCTGGTTGGGAAAGCAGAAAGGGCTGATTTGGATTTGGGGATGGATGTGCTTCACCCCCACGCCTTGTGCAACCCTCAGATGGAGGAGACGAAGGCGCTCGAGGCTGCCCGGGCTCGTCCAGAGCCAGCCCAGGGCGAGTGGGGAGGCTCCTGCAGCACCCCGAGAGCTCAGCCCCGATGGAAGGGGTGGACAGGAGTCAGGAGAAGGTCTCAGACTGCCTGGGAGGGGGAAAATGGGTGGGAAAGGGTGGTGGCTCCAGAAAAAAAGGGTTTTTCTGCTTTGCTGGTTCCCACCCCTGCTGCCGAGCTCTGCAGCGAGCCAGAGAGCTGGAAAAGACAAGGATGAGGCTGGTGATGCCTCCAGGGCTGGCCTGGCCTGCAAAGGGCAGGGGACACAAGGACATGGCAGGGGAACACCCAGACATGGGGGGGGGCACACCCAGACATGGGGGGCACAGGCTCGGGGAGCCCCCCAGCTCTCCCCACATTCATCCCCATCTCAGAGACCCCCCTGAGCTCCAGAGTGCCTCCCTCCCCTCCCCAGGCCTCCCTCTCCCGAGGTGGGAGCACCTGGAGCAGGGGAGGCCGCGCAGGTGGGGGCTGTGCAGGTGAGGGGTGACTCGGTTTCGACGTTCCCGGAGCGCAGCGTCCCCGGCCCGCCCAGGTTTATGGAGCTGGGCTGCAGCCAGAGAGCTCCTGGAGCTCCTCCTCACCTGGAGGGAGCTGGGAGCTGCCCTGGATCCCCACGGTGGGCACAGGTGAGTGGAGAACACCTGAGTGTTGAATTTGCGTGGCACTGCCCGGCACCCCCCTGCCAAAATCACCAAAATGTGCACCCAGAGCCCACCCGGTGCCCAGGAGGGGATGAACTCGCTCCTCCCAACCTCTGCCTTCCCAGCACAGATTTTCTCCTTCTCCCCTTCTTTTTCTCCCTGCTGAGGGCAGAATTTGGGATGCCTGGAAGGGTCGGAGGCCGAGCTGCTGATCCCGGGATGGGCTGGCCCGACGGGCGAGCTGCTGATCGGGGCACGAGAGCCTTTTCGGCTCCTTTTCGGTGCCTTTTTGATTTGCTGATGCACGAAAGGAGAGGAAGAGCTCACGCCCTGCGTTGGGCAATGCGCGGGAGGAGAAACGGGGACCGATCCCGAGGGTTTGTGTCACATCCCAGGGGCTCTGAGCGAAGGGAAAGGGGTCAGAGGAACATTGAGCTGGACCAGCTCTAGCCCACTCCTGGTGGTTTTTAGCCCCAGCTGAGTCTTGGGCTGCGCAGCCGCCCTTCAGCACTAAAACTCCTCGGCTTTCATTCAGTGAAAGTCAAATGATTCCTATTTCGATGCAAATCTGGGAGCGTGCAGACACTCTGCATACAGGAACTTGAATAATAAATGGGTTTTCTCCTTGTCTTGCCCCACCTCTGCCCACGCCAGGGGGAGTTGGAGACCTCCAGCACCCTCAGACAGCCCCAGTGGCTCTGGGGGCTGCCACCAGCCCCCCCATTTCCCCACCAGCCCCATCCCCTGCTTTGAACCGAAGGGTAACTTGTGCCCAGGCAGCCCAGAGGTTTGTTTTAAATAGACACTCCCTGAATAAGACCTACAAAAATACCCCCATGTCCTGCTGCCGGGCGTGAAACCGCAGCGCGGCAAAGAGGAACCGTCCACCTCAAAAAAATAAAAAAAAAAGAGTAAAAAATATAAATAAACACACTTCTGCCTCCTTCGCCCTCCTGCTGCCGCTGTTGCGCAAAGAGAACGGAGATGGGAGGGGAGGGGGGATGCTGGGGGTGGGGGGCTCGTCCCGGGTCAGGAGTCCCCTGGGGTCTCCCAAGGTCTGGAGCCCCCCGGGGTCTCTCAGGGCCTGGAGCCCCTCAGGATTTCTCAAGGTCTGGAGCCCACCAGGGTCTCTCTGTCTCTGAAGTCCCCCAGGATTTCTCAAGGTCTGGAGCCCTCGGGGTCTCTCAGGGTCCGAAGCCCCCCAGGGTCTCTCTGCATTCAGAGCCCTTCAGAGCCTTTCAAGGTCTGGAACCCCCCAGGACCTCTCAGGGTCTGGAGCCCCCTGGGATCTCTCCAGGTCTGGAGACCCCTGAGATCTCTCAAGGTCCAAATCTCCCTGGGGTGTCTCAAAGCCTGGAGCCCTCTGGGGTTTCTCAAGGTCCAAATCCCCCCGGGATCTCTCAGGGTCCGAAGCCCCCTGAGATCTCTCCAGGTCTGGAGCCCCCCGGGGTCTCTCAGGGTCCAAATCCCCCCGGGGTCTCTCAAGGTCCAAATCCCCCCGGGGTCTCTCAGGGTCCAAATCCCCCCGGGGTCTCTCGGGGTCCGAAGCCCCCCGGGCACCTTCCCCCGCTGCGCTCGCGGGGCTTCGGTTACGTCCTCAAGGGAGAGAAAAACATTTGCTTTAAAAACAGGAAAATGTGATTGTCAAACCACAACAATGGGCCGGGAAGGGGCCGCGGCGGCTCCGAATTTCGCTCCAAAACACGCAGCGAGTGACTCAAAGTTTCTGCACCGAGCCCGAGCGGCCCCGCGCCCCCTCCCGGCACTCGGTGGCCTCTAATGAGCCTTTAATGAAGATATCTTTAATAACGGGGCGCAAAATCCACCCCAGGACATCCCCGATGAGGTTTGTAGGCACAGGAAAACCTGGTGGGCTCCTCTCTGCACCCTCAGCACAGCACAGTCAGATTTGGAGAGGCTTTTCCCAAGGGAAAAGTGTTTTTTCCCAAGGGAAAAGAGTGACAGGACTGGGGGAATGACTTCACCCCGACAGGGAGTGGACTTAGATGAGTTTTTAGGGAGAAATTCCTCCCTGTGAGGGTGCTGAGGGCCTGGCACAGGGTGCTCAGAGAAGCTGGGGCTGCCCCTGGATCCCTGGAAGTGTCCAAGGCCAGGCTGAATGGGGATTTTACCAGGTTTTTAGAGATTTCTGCCTTTTTAATCTAAATTAAAAGCAGCTGCCAGCAAAGCCAGGGAAGTCCAATGTGCACCTGCACACTCCCTCCTCCTCCTCACCTTTTATCTCTAGAGAAGCTCACACCGAACAATTTCACAGAAAAGTGTTGCAGAAGCTTTGCAAACGTCACTGGGAATTGTTCATTTCCCTTTATGTTTAAAGCCCAGAGGGTTTGCAGGCAGAGAAGGGAAGAACAATCAGCAAAACTCTGATTTTCTAAACACCAGGAGAACAAATAAAAGCGTCTGGCACGCTCTGGGCACTGCTCAGGGCTGCTGGGCACGCTGGCATCAGAGGCTGTCACCCCCCCGGGGGTGACACAACCTCCTTGGCCACCTCCAGTGTCCCCCCCCCGGTCCCTGCTGCCCCTCCTGCACTTTGGAGCAGGAGGAAGGAGGAGATGGAAGAGGAGAGGTTCGGCTGCATCTCCTCTGCTCCTCCCGAAGGGCTGTGATTGACCCTAATTTGCGCTAATTGCCGGCCACCAGCAGGTTCCCATCTGCTGTTGAGAGCAGCCCTGGGGGTGTTTTTCAGCCTGGAAGGAGCTGTAGGAACCCTGGGATTGAAATTTTCCTGTCACAGTCCATGAAGTGCCTCCCCTCTGTCCCCCTGAGCATCCCAGGACAGGCTCAGCCCTTGTGCTGCGTCCTTCCCTCTCCTCCCTTTCCCTCTCTGTCCCTCAGAGCAGGGGAGGAGGTGCTCAGAACTGAGCTGTGCTGCCGAGTCAAGCCCCAAAACCCACAGGGACCTGCAGCCAGAGATCTGCAGGTCACAGGATTCATCTCGAAGGGTCCTGACACTCCAAGTGTGCCAAATCCTCCAGGTCACGTCCTGGTTTCTGAGCCAGGACCCCCCGAGCTCAGCTCAGCTTTCCCGACACTCCAGAGCACCCAAACCAGGGGGTTCAGCTGGGAATTCCCAGGAGGGGCTGTGGGAGCGTTTCAGCCCCTTTGAGACAGGACAAAACTCAAACCCTTCCCTCACAGCCTCCCTCCCCGAGCCTCCTCCTCTTCCTCAGACCATTCACTGCCCTCCACATCTGCTCGGCCTCCAGGGCAGCTCAGGCCTGGAGATGCCCAAAATCCCCTGGAGATGCCCAAACCCCCTGGAGATGCCCAAACCCCCTGGAGATGCCCAAACCCCCTGGAGATGCCCAAAGCCCCCTGGAGATGCCCAAACCCCTGGAGGTGCCCAAACCCCTGGAGATGCCCAAACCCCCTGGAGATGCCCAAAACCCCTGTCAGTGATGGAGAGCAGGAGGAAAAAGATGCTCAGTGGGGAGCAGAGGATGAAGAGACTCCCCAGAGACACCTGAACACAAAAGTGGGATGGATGAGGGGAGACTGGAGAGAACAAAACAGAGACACTTGAACAGAAAAATGAGATGGACAAGGGGAGCCTGAAGAAGACAACCCAAAGACACAAAACAGGGGATGGACAAGGTAACCCAGAGACACCTGAACACAAAGAATGGGGTGGACAAGGGGAGCCTGGAGAGGACACCTGAACACAAAGGTGGGGTGGACCAGGGGAGCTGCACAGGACAGGCTGTCCTTGTACCTTTGTCGTCGCCGCTCATGGGCCCGCTCAGAGCCACCGCCGCCCTTGAGGCTCCCGTCCCTGTCCCTCAGCACGTGACAGTCCCGGGCAGAGCCACTGTCTGGCGTGGCCTGTGCCGTGTGTGGCAGCAGCCCCGGCCCTGCTCTCGAGCTTTTCTCCCCGGCAGTTTCCATGGCAGGTTTCAGAATGACGGGCCCTGGCGCGGGCTGCCCTCGCTGCGCTGCTTCATCTTCTTTCGTTTCACTCTCACACCCAGCTGGGGACCGATTTTTTTATGCTTTCAAAATAAAACTAAGCTGCCAGAAGCTCCTGGGGCTCTACCAGCCTTTTGCAAACACTTGGAGCTGCCACAGAAAATAAAAAAAGGAGCTGTTTCCATGCGAGATCCCGCTGGCACAATCGCCCACCCGGGGATTCCCGGACAATGAACACCCCGGGAGCAGATGCAGAAGATGCCCGGTTTAACATCTGGGTGGTGCAGGGAGGCTAAAATTGGAGCAGCCTTGGAGCCAGCCACACTCACCCAGGAAGGGAAAAATCCCTCAGTTTGAGAAGTTCAGCTCAGATTTCCCACAGGGCGGGAATGGATCCGATTCCTGAGACACGGAAGGACAAAGGGGTCACTGTCCCCCATTTCTGCAAGGATGAGTGCAAAGAGTTTCCTCAAGATCTAGAAAAGAGCAGGAATTGTCCCAACTCTCCCTGCTGGAGGAGGAGAACCTGGGCTGGTCCCTCTGCTGGCAGGTTCAGACCACGTCTGTCCCCACCACGGGGGTGGAAATTGCTTTTCTCCCTGAAATTGCCCTTCTGTTCACAAACACTAATGAGTGCTCTTAGCCTAAAGAACTTTTCCTTTAGGTTAAAGGCAAATGGCAAATCAGGAGAGAGCCCAGGCGAAGCTGCCACGAGGCACAAGGAAATTAATTAATCCCCACTCAGGGCCAGCTCTTCCCAAGGAGGGACCTGCACTGGAAGTGGTCCCAGGGCCATTAAGCCCAGGGCTGATCTCTACACCAGCTCAGGCGGTGCCAAATTGTCCCCAGCACTCCATCCCTGCATCCCATTCCTGGACTCTTCCCCACTGTTGTGTTTATTGCTTCAGAGAAAAAAAAAAAACAACCCAGCTGAGACCTGGCTCGTGAAGAGAACAGAAATTAAAGGCACAAACAGCGAGGGAGCTGCTCTCATTCTGGGGATAAAACTCACAAGGAAAAACGTCCAACCCTCCAAAAATCCAATTCTTGTGTGAAAGAGGACTCGAATCCAACCCTGCCTCTGAGAAAACTCAGGGATTCACTCTCGTTGTAAAGACAACCTGAGCTGTCTGATTTTCCTTCATTTCACACCTCCAGCTACACGAGAGGCAGATGAAAGACACGGCCCCCAACAGAAGAAATGTTTCAAGAAACGTAGGGTCGAATTCTCTTCTTATGCAACACCACTGCAACCTAGAAAATCTAAAGCTGCAGGACATAAATCAACCACCAACTGCCTGGGGTTAGAGAGAAACTTCCTCTGGTAAGAACCCATTGCACAAGTGCCTTAACGGGAGCTCCTGCCCTCCCAAATCTCTGTTGGGAAGGGCTCCCTGGGCTGCAGGGACCCTCGGGGGGATCCTTTCTGTGCCCTTTGGCCCTGACCCAGCTTTTGTCTCTTATTCCAGCCCACGAGCGCTGGGGAGAGGCACAAAGGCAGCAAGGCCCAGCTCCAGGCTGGGGCCACTGCAAAGCTCAGCTCAGGCTGAGCTCAGTCCCTCTCTGAGCCCTGCACCGAGGACCAAACTGTGAATAAACACAGGGGAGGTTTAGGTTTGAGATTTGAAAGGAATTCCTGCACACCACAGTGGCAGTGCCCAAGGCCAGGCTTGGAGCACCCTGGCACAGGGGAGGTGTCCCTGCCCATGGGATTTAAGAGATTTAAGAGATTTAAGGTTCCTCCCAACCCAAACCATCCTTGGCTCTGTGATTCTCTGACTTTAGCACCGTCACCAGCTCTGAACTCAGGTCCTGGAAGATTCCATCCTCTGAACAGTTCAGCCTCCCTGGTGCTGGCCCTGACCACAACGTGGACACCAGCTCCAGGCCCGGAGTTTGGACTGAATTTGCCCAGCAAATTCCCCATCCCCGAGCAGCTGCTCCTGCCTCCCTTCCCTCCCACCCCCAGCCCTTCACCAGCCCAAAATCCCATTATTCACATTTTAACCCTCGCCTCACTCTTCCCCTTCCCATCAATAAGACAGAAACCAAGAGAAATCACAGCCAGGGGAAACCACCAGCACGGGGAGCACCGAGTTATGCCAAAAAAAGGCTCAGGAGAGCTGGAATGGGGGTGCCGGAGCGGCGGCGGCGTTTGTTTGGTGCCTGTGCTGCCGCGGGTATTTTTAGCCGGTGACGCCCGGGGTATTTCGCTTCAGGACGTCCGGTCTGAGCCTCTTTCTGGGAATCCCACGTTCTCTAATTGTAAACAGCCCCATTCAGTCGCTCTCTGAGCGAGAGAGAGGCCCCGGCTCGTGTCAGGTGTGAGTCAAACAGGAAACTGCTGCTGCTGCTGCTGAGCGAGACGTGAAAATGCGCCCTGGGTGAGGCAGCAGCGCCCAGCCCTGCCCAGCCCCGGGCACTGACCCGGCCTGGGGGGCTCAGGATGGTGCCCAGGGGGTGCTGCCCACGCCAGGGTTTGGCCCTGCAGCTCCTCCTGGGCCTGGTTTGCTGCAGAGCCCAGTGGTGCCCGTGCCACCCCCTCTGAAAGGTGAATTTTGGCTGATGCTGAGGCCCCAGCTGCTGCTTCTGAAAGTGCTGACGCTGTGGGAAAAGGGCTCCGGAGCAGCAGAAAGCTCCAGCACAGGTTGGACAGGGCAACCTTGGTGGAAGGTGCCCAGCTCAGGCTGAGCTCAGTCCCTTCCTGAGCCCTGCACTGAGGACCAAACTGAACCAGGGGAAAATTAAGTTTAATATTTACAAGAAATTCCTCCATGAGAGGGGCACAGCCCTGGCACAGGCTGCCCAGAGGAGCTGAGGCTGCCCAGAGGGGCTGAGGCTGCCCCATTCCTGAAGTGTCCAAGGCCAGGCTGGACAGGGCTTGGAGCACCCTGGGGTGGTGGGAGGTCCCTGAACGTGGCAGGGGTGGGACAGGATCAGCTTTAAGGTCCCTCCAACCCATTCCCATTCCATTAACAGCAGAGAGCAACGTTCCCAAAAGGAGCTGAGGGTCTGGCAGGGACAGGAAATCCATGGAGCATCCACAGGGACCTCCAGGACACCTCAGCACGTGGCCAAAGCTCCCGGGAGGGAGCAGCAGCCCCGGCTCTGCCTGCACGTTGTGCCCATCTCTTATCTGACTCATTTCAGTGGCCCAGGGGAAACCCTGGCACTGATAAACAGCTCCTGCTCCTGCCTCCGCCTCCACCAACCGAAATCTGGAGCCTATTTTTAACCCCAAAACACCCACGGCAAGGAGGGGGAGGCTGCAGCGGGGCCAGGGGGCGGTTGGCACTGCGGGGACGGGAGGGTGGCACTGCTGGGGACAGGAGGGTGGCACTGCTGGGGACGGGAGGGTGGCACTGCTGGGGACAGGAGGGTGGCACTGCTGGGGACGGGAGGGTGGCACTGCCAGCCCTGCTTTGGACCCCGAGCTGGCTCCTGGTGCCATCCAGCTGTGGCACTGCCAAATTTGCAGCCCAAAGTGAGACCAGAACGAGCCCTGCAGGCGCCTGCCGTGCCCAGCACCGTGCCCCACGCTGGGTGTGCAAAACCAAAGGGCTCCAACTTTTCATCCCCCAGCTCCAACTTTTCATTCCCCAGCACAACTTCCACAAAGTCTGGGGAACTTTTCATCCCCCAAACCTGACCCTGGCCAAACAAAGGCTGCCTCCCATCCAGGACTCCCAAATATTTTTGGAGTTCTCCCTGCGTGGTCCCTGCACAGGCAGTGTGAGCCCAGCTCAGGAGTGAGCAGAGTTTGATTCTCTCACTACTCCCGGGGATCCTTTCCTCCCATTTTCTGCCTCTAATCCTCTCCTCACACAGATTCTCTGCCTCTCCCCGAAATGCTTCAGACATAAAATCACAGCATGGATTGGAGGGGACCTTAAATCTCCCATTTCACCCCCTGCCATGGGCAGGGACATTTTCCACTGTCCCAGGGTGCTCCAAGCCCCGTCCAACCTGACCCTGGGCACTGCCAGGGCACCAGGGGCAGCTCCCCTGGGCACCCACCCTGACACAGAGAGGGATTTAAAGGAGGAGATCTCCTCTCCTCGAGGTGTTCCAGCCCAGAGCAGAAATAACTCAGAGCCACAAATCAACCCCAAACCCCGCGGAGCAGGTCCCGTTTCCCGGGCAGGGAGTCCCAGGCCAGGCTCAGCCGTGCCCGGGGGGGTCCCGCCGGTGCCGGGGCTGTTCCTGCTCTTTCTGCTCCGTTGCAGAGATGTGCAATAAAACCTTCATTTCCTGACACGCATGAGGACGAGGCCAAGGGGTCGTGTTTTGGACAACCTGGCTTTTCCATGGCAACCGGCGCTGATGTCAGCGAGCCCGAGGGGCCTGGGGGACGCGGAGCTCTCCAGGAACGGGGGGAAGAAGGGGCTGGGGGGGAACACGGGGCTGGCACGGGGGGCTGGGGCTGCAGGAGAGCAGCCCAGGGAAAGTTTTCCTTGGATGGCTCCGAGCACAAATCGTGGCTCAGCCGCTGCGGGGTTGGAGCAGCTGCGGCCGAGAGCGTCCTGCCCTCTCCCTCCTCCTGCAGCTCCCAGCCCTCCCTCTGTGCATCCCCAGCCCTTTCATCCCCCTGCACTTGTGCCAGCTGCTCTTGCACAACTCTGGCTAAACCCTCTGAGCATCCCCTCTCCCCAAAATTGCAGGATTTGGGGGCTGTGGGCAGCTCTGCTCCCCCTTCCCCCGGCCCTTCCCCTCCCTGCTTTGTTCCTGCAGCCGCTGCTGCTTCTTCCCATCACAAACCCCCCTCCCCACAGGGGAGCCCCTTTAGAGCAGCCAGACATGAAAACCTCGGGCAGGGGAAGTTCTTTCTGCTCGTGGTCACATCTGCTGCCCCGGGGCTCTTGTGTCTGTCTGTCTGTCCGGGCTTCCTGTGGAATCCGATCCTGCAGCGCTTCACCCCTGGGCACGGTGCTGAGTGAGAGCCTGTCTGGGTTTGCTGCAGGAGGAGAAAAACACGCTGAGTAACCCCGGCCCTGCCTGCCGGGAGCTGCCGAGGAGCTGCAGCTCCCCCTGTTTGGGATTCGACGGGAAAACCTGAGTTCCACCCCAGAAAAACCCACCCAGGTGTGAGACCCCGGCTCCAGCCCCATCCCTGACTCCTCTCTGGGGTTTGCAGGGCTGACCTGGGCACGTGGGTGGAAGGGACCTTAAAAATGCTCCTGTTCCAGCCCCTGCCATGGCAGGGACAGCTCCCGTTATCCCAGGCTGCTCCAAGCCCTGTCCAACCTGGCCTTGGACACTCGCAGGGATGGGGCAACCACGTCCTGGGCCAGGGCAACTTGTGCCACCCCTCCCAGGGAGGAATTCCTTCCCCATACCCCCTCTAACCCTGCCCTCTGGCAGTTTAAAGCCGTTCTCCCTTGACCTGGCACGTTCCTGCAGCTCCTTCAGACACTTGTGCTACTTTAAATCCCAGTTTTATCCACGTCCTTCAGCTCAGTCCGCGGGATTTAAGGTCAGCCTGTCACACTCATCTTAAATCCCACCACACCTTGTCCATTGTCAGAGAAACCAGAGAGCTCCCCCAAACTGCTGGATTTTAGCAGAGATCAAGAACAAGTGACACAAACAAACCCAGCTGTGCTGGGACAGAAGGAACTGGTCCCAGTTAGACCAGCAATGGGATTTTACAGAGGGAAAAACTGCAGCTCCTTCAGGCACTGCAAGGCCACAGTGAGGTGACCCCAAAACTTTCTCTTCTCCAGGATGAACAACCCCAATTCTGCCTGGAGCTCCTCCAGCACAGCAAGGACAGGAGCAGGTAACGCTGCCAGGGGTGACCCCCGTGGGGTTTAACCCCTTGTGCTGCCCTGAATCTCCACGTGACATCAGGCTTGAATGACCTGGGACAAACCTGGGCAGTGTCCCCCCCAAAAAACAATCAAAATCATAACTTCAAGGTGAACCAAGCAACTTCTCAACAGAACCAAAAGGTCTGAGGCTGCACAGAGCCATTTTCACCCAACAGCATCCCCAGCCTGCCGAGTGCTGACTCCAACACGTCCTTCCCACGGGGACCCAGCGCCGCCAGCGCCGCTCACAGGGGAAAAAAAAAAGAAAAAAAAAAAAAGAAAAAAAAGAGAGGAAAAAAGCCAAAACAACACGACGTAAAACCTTCCAAAAATGCTGCACGAAAAGTGGCCACTCAGCAGAGCGAAGTTTCCTGCGCAGTGAGAGTTGGCCGGGGACAGAACAGGAAATCACTGCTTCCTGCCTGCAGAGGAAGCGCCTATCGCATGCCCGTGATCAAAAACAAACAGCACTTCAATTAAACAAACAAAGCACCGAAAACTTCAACAGCTCCAGCCTGGGCCGGCTCCAGCCGCAGGGAAATGTGGCCAAAAATAAGAGGCTGGTGACCTTGAGAAGGAGCTTCCATCCCCTTCCCCTGCAGGCAGCAGGAGGGAGAGGGCACCTCCCGGCTGTGATGCCACTGCAGGGGTGTGGAAGAGGGTTCTGGTCTCAGGTTTGGGGAAGAAGCATGTCCATCTGTCCATCCATCCATCCATCCCTTCATCCATGGATCCCTCCATTCCTTCATCCATCCCTCCCTCCATCCAGGGGTCCCCCAGTCCAAACCCCAAAGCCCCAGCACTGCTCATTCTCCCTGTTCCCCAGCCCTCTGGGCTTTTCCAAAGCCTTCCCAGCATGGAAATGAGATAAAAAGAAAGAAATGGAAAAGCCAAGGCTGTCCTGGGAGTGTGTTTGTGTCTCTCCACCCCCCAAGCAGCACCTGGGGACCCCCAAGGCTCCGTCTCCTCCTGCTGCACCCAAGGGCAGCCCCTCAAATCCCACCCAGCTCTGCTGCAGGTTTGCACCAGGATGGATTTCACAGGCATGAGGAATTCTCCTCCTGCAAGTTCTGTGTTTAAAAGATGCCAAAACAACAGCAAAGCAGCCCCAGACTGAGGGAATAACAATTCCAGAGTCACCGACAGCCCCACCAGTTCCAAGGGTGGCCACAGGGGTCTCTCTGTGTGGCCACCACACCAAATCTCATTATTTAGCACTTTGCTGGTGATCTGAGACCCATCAGGTGCAGCCTGAGCTCAGACACGATTCCTGTTGCCTCACCCACCCGGTTCAGGCAATAAATAACCTTTACCTGCTTCTGGGCTCTAAGGCTGCTCGCCGGTTTTATTTGCTTTGAAAGTAAACTTCCTGATGAATTAGCCAAGCCTAATTAACATTTATTTAAAGCGCATCCTCCTGACGATGCAAGAACGAGGCTGTGTCTGCCCAGGAGACAGAGACCGAGGTGGAAATAAAGCCCTGGAATGATTTAGGTTGGAAAAGGCCCCCAAGAGCACCGAGTCCAGCTGTTCGTGGCACAGCTGGGCAGATGTTGCCTCCTGTCCCTGCGCACCTTGAGGGTGTCAGGCACCCCCCGTCACCCCAGGGTGCCACCACCTCCGGGTGGCTGCTCCCGAGCGCTTTGTCCCCTGCAGGTGACAACTCCAAGCTCAGCCTGGCACGGGAACGTGGCCCAAAAGGACAGGACAGGACAACGAATGACAAAATCCCTGGGGGTCCTTCAAGGCGCCAAGAAACTCCCCCAAAATGGGACCCTGAGCGTTCCCAGGGATGGGGAGCCCGGCAGGGACAGCACCCGAGCACCAGGACAGGGTTTGAACCCTGCTGCCCCTGCGGGTGTTTGCCCTCTGCAAACTCCTCTGAAGCTTCCCAAACCACCTCTGCTCCTTTTCCTGCAGCCTGGTGGATCCAAGCGTGGCTGGTGCTGTCCCACCCCTCGCTGGAAAATCCATGCAGCATCCCTGGAAAGTTGATGGCTAGGATGGAAATGCTGGCCCGTTTCCTCATTGTGAGGGTGCCAGGGGCACGGATGAGCTCCTGGAGGCTGCCAGGAGGGAGCAGGGCAGAGCTGGGGGGACTTTCAGTGGTGGTGAAGCTCTCATTGCCTCCTGGAAAGCGAGGGAACAGAATTCTGCCTCTGAAAAGCTCTGTTAAATCTGAAAATTTCATCTACGTTTAAATTCACACAACTCAGCTCCTGCTGGAGAAAAGCCCGGCCCAGCAGGAGCACAACAGATTTGGAGGGTTCCTCCAGCCACGGACCTGAGCTCGGTTCAGTGCCAAACCTGGACATTCATTTCACCTCATTCTGCTACTTTAAACCCCAATTTTATCCACGTCCTTCAGCTCAGTCCACGGGATTTAAGGTCAGCCTGTCACACTCACCTTAAATCCCACAACACCTTGTGCATTTTCAGAGAAATCAGAGAGCTCCCCCAAAAATTGCTGGATTTAGCAGAGATCAAGAACAAATGATACAAACAAACCCAGAAGGAACTGGTCCCAGTTAGACCAGAAATGGGATTTTATGGAGGGAAAAACTCAAGACTATATCAAAAAACCTACTCTGAGTTGCCCCATGACAGAGTGCAGGGGCTCTCTGAGGACTTTGCACAAACCCTGAGCTCTGCAGCTCCCCTGGAGAACTCCCAGTCGTGTTTTGAGCAGTTCTGTGCTGCAGAACACCGGGAGGATTTTTACATTTGTGCCACAAGAACACGCCGTGCTCCAGCAGCCACCTGAACCCACACAGAGCCCCAGACGGTCTGAGCGAAGCCCTAACGAGCAATAAAAATGTCCTTTTATGCCCTGTTTGATCATTGCCTGTTTACGAGGCCCAGGATCCTGTGAATCATGTTTTATCCCAGCCAGCAGACACACACGGGATGAAGAGGAGGAACTCAGAGGAGGGGGGAGATATCAACATCTGGGCTGTGTCTGGCTGCATAAAATTCACTCTTCAGCCTGGGGCTCGTCCCTCTGGGGGCTGTGGGAGCCACCAGCACACCACAGACCCCCGTGTGAACCAGGAACAGTTTTCTGGGAGGGTAAAGAGAGGCATCCCATCCTGGGAGATGATCCAGCACCTTGGATCACCATTTATCCCGAATTCCCTTAATTTAATTAACACTCGCCAGGTTCCTCCCGAGCTGTCCCGGATTTCGCCTCCTGCTTTTTTCACCTCAGACGATCCGAGAAGATCCCGGGGGGCAAAACCAGACCCCGCTGCCCCCCTGCCCTCCCTCTGCACCCCCAGCACGGCCCGGGTGTCTCCCCCCGAGCGCCTCCCCAAATTCCGCTTCAGCATCCCCGGAGCGCGCAGCCCGAGGCGCGGGGATTTTCCTCCCGCAGCCCCGCTCGGTCACGCCTGGTTGCATCACGTTTGTTTTTCTTTGCCTTGGAGGTGGGGATTCCTCCCACCTCGCCCAGAGCCGGGTTTGGGTTTTTGGGAGCCGCAGGTGACCCAAAACCGAGGAGGCGGCTGGGAACGGCATCCATGGGGACAGCGACAGTGGGGACAGCGCCAGCTCCTCCCCGGGAGGTGGCGGCCGGGTCTGGGGGGGATTTTACAATCGGGGGGGATTTTACAATCGCAGCATCAGCTCCTGGCGCTACCCGATCCCTGCGGGGCCGGGGACAGCGAGAGGAGCCCGAGCGGACACCGGGAGCGGCTGAAGCTTTGTCAGGGTGTTTTACTCACCCTGGCTTTGTCCTTGCATCCAGAGGAATTAAAGCCCTTGCAGAGGAGGTCTCATTGTTCGAGCTGCGCTAAAGGGAGGCAGCTGCTTTCTTTATATCTCAAGATTCACTAAAGTTCAGGAAGAGAGAGAGAGAGAGAGAGAAAGAGAGGGGAAGGCGAAGGGGAGGGACCGAGCGCAGGGCCCAGAGGCCGTATAGAATGACAATGGAAGGAAATGCTTTATCAAACCTAGAAAGCCAACCCTGCCCTGGGAACACAGAGGGAGAAAAAAAAAAAGAAAAAAGGAAAAAAAATAGCAGAAGAAAAGCGAGTTCAGCTGCCCCAGGTCCCTCCCCCCCAGCCCCTCACTCCCAAACACAAAGCGAGCACCGGTGGAAGCCGTCAGCCCCAAACACTATTTTTCTTTTTTTTTTTCATTAAACAGAGAGAAGTTTCAGTTCTTTTTTAAAAAAAAAAATCCGACAACCAAACCCTGCCCGGGAATGGGAATGTGACGCTCTTCCCCCTCCCCCGGCTCCGGCCGTCCAAGTTTCTATGAGTCAAACGTTTGCAATGTGTTACCGAAATGTTACCAAGCTGGAATGCAGCATCCGCAGCGTTCAGCTCGTAAAACTTTTGTTTGTTGGCCGCCAGAAAGTGTCACCGGCACAGAATTCGCTTCTTCCTCTCCGTTCTTTTTGGTTTTCCCATCCCGGAGAGGGTTAAGGGCTGGTGCAGCGCTGGCTCCCGGCACTCCCGGTCCCTGGGAAGGGAAATTAGTGAGAAATGTTGAGTGAGAAACGAAGGGAAACGGGGCAGTCTGAGGGAGCAGGTGGGAGATGAGAGCTGGAGAGAAATAAAACAGCACAGACACAAAATCCCGGCGTGGTTTGGGTGGAAAGGAGCCTCAAGGCTCATCTTGTTCCACCTCTGCCACGGGCAGGGACATCCTGAATTAAATCAAATCCAGGGCACAGCCAGGGACAGACCTCAGCTCCTG
Source organism: Prinia subflava (assembly GCF_021018805.1). Classification (NCBI taxonomy): domain Eukaryota; kingdom Metazoa; phylum Chordata; class Aves; order Passeriformes; family Cisticolidae; genus Prinia; species Prinia subflava. Next base: position 854,755 of record NC_086280.1, on the reverse strand, counting down.
CAGCACAACTTCCCAGACAAGAGCTTTGGGATTTTGGGGTCATTTCTCATCTGACAGCCCCGAGGTGGGAGATTCCACCCGAGACAGTGACAGCCTGGGCCCAGCTTCTCCCAGCAGGGTCTGGGTGTGCAGAAAGGCTCAGGGACAGGGACAGGGACAGGGACAGGGACACAGCATCATCTGCTGGACCTGAGGGGCGCTGGGCCCAGGCTCTGCAGCGCTGGGCTTTGCTCTCACACGGGAAGAGCTCCTGAGGATGAGGAGGGCAAGAAGGAAAAGAGGAGAGCGGGGAGGAAGCCGAGGGATTGTCCTGCAAGCCTGAGCCTTTCCAGGAGGTGGCTCCTTCCACCTGGAATTCCCAACCCCAAAACTTTTGGAAGGGTGTAGAGTTCACCTTGCTGAGGGACCCTCAGGGCCCAGCTCCAGGAGGAGACAGCGATGCTGCTCCTGCCTCACCCCCAGACCGGCCTCAGGGTTTGCCTCTGTCCGAGGGAAGGAAAATCTCCAGGGGCAGGAGGATTCTCCTGGGATGGACTCCACCTCCTCCACTGCCCTGCCTTGTCAGAGAGCACAGAAACTCTCCCGAGACAGGAGAGGCTCCCTGCGCCGCTCTGGGGTTGGAGAGTCACAGCCAACCTGTTCTGGATTTTTCATTTCCAGCTGATTTATCCTTTCGTGCCTATGGCAGTGGGAAAGGAGGAATCGGGGTCATCCTTCTCCCACCTCTGAAAGCCCAGCCCTGCAGGAGTCCCACAGATGAAAACAACGTGGTCACGGTATTTTTATGACGCTGCTCTCAGATAAAAGAACCTGGTATTCTGAAACAGAGGAAAAAACAAAAACAAAACAAACAAAACAAACAAAAAAACCCCCACAACCCCCTCCCACCCCCAAAAAACCACAAAAAAACCACAAACAAACAAACAAAAAAACCCACGATCAAATGAAGATCACAGGGAAAGATCTGAGGGGAAAGGCGATGGCCATGGGTGGGCAGGAGGGGCCGAGGAGGGGGCTTGGCCACCAGGCCCGCAGCCCTGCGTGCCCAGGACAGGGTCGCTCCTGCTCCAGGCCTGAGCCAGCTCCTGTAAGGAGCTACAAACTTTTGCCTGGTTGGACTTTTGCAAATTTGGCTGTGAGGTGTGAGGACAGGCAGGAACTGCCCAAAGGCCAGCAGGAGATAAGAGATAAGAGACACTGCCCTGTTCAACAGAGACTTTTCCAGACCTGGGGAAGTGAGGCAATCCTGCCTAATTAAGAGCACAGACCAAACCTCCCAGGAGGGAGAAAGAAGGTGAAAGATTAAAATCTTTGTGTTTCAAAGGTGAAGAGAGCAGGGAAGCTCACCTGGGAAGGTGGGAGGTGTCACCTGGCAGGGGGTGGCACTGGATGGACCCTCAGGTCCCGTCCAACCCAAACCGGTGATGAGCAGGGTCCTGTTCACGTGCTGGAGAACCCAGGCTGATATTTCTGCCACCAACGCGCCCAGGGCAGGTCCCAGATGTTATTTAGGAGCATAAAGGGGCAGAAGGATTTTGGAAAACCTCTGGGTAAGAGTTTGAGCTTGGCTGAAGTGCCCGAATCTCCTTCAGGACCTCCCTCCCTTCCAGGACCAGGCTGTGCTGCTGCACCCCGGGGTCCTGAGCCCGCTCAGACCCATCCCACCCACCCCGAGGTGCTGCCAGGAGCCCGGTGCTGGCTCCCACACCCCTGAGACCCCGGGGACAGGGGAGCTGCCAGCAGTGCCAGCAGTGCCCTCAGACACAAAGCAGAGAGGCTGGAGCAGCAGCAGCAGCGTGGGCAGCCCCGGGCAGGGCAGGGGAGCTCCTGCAGCCACAGCTCTCCATAGAAGGCAGGGAAGGAGCAGGTTTGTTTCTGCAGGAGGAGAAGAGTTATGGCTGCGAGAAACGGCGGCTAAAAATACCCCGAGGAGCCGCGAGGTCACTCGGGAGAGGACGTCACAGGTGGGGCAGAGGTGGCAGTGCCACACACGCGTGGTGGCATCGTGGCCTCCTCACAGCCACCGCAGGGGAGGACGTTCAGTGCTCAAGGGGCAGGACTGGGGTGTCCCAGAGCCACAGAGTGTCCCTGAGCCTGCCTTGTGCCCGTGTTTCAGGCTGTGGACGCAGCAGCCTGGCTCAGCCTCTTTCCTGGGGATTGGGACACAATTTGGGACACAATTTGGGACACAATTTGGGCCCCAGCCATGCCCTGCTGGGGGCTCAGATTATCACACCAATATCAGGATTGTGCAGGGAATGGAGATGAGGAGCCCAGGGGGACTCTCAGGGCACCCCTGAGCTCAGGCCCAGCAGTCCCCAGGCTCTGTCCTTGTGACAAACACCAAGAACACTTTGGGTATGAAATGTCCCTACCCCTCACACCTCTGACCACAGAGACCTCCCCAGTGGGACGCCCTCACTGACTGGGAGCAACCCCAACACAAATTCCTGGTGCGATGTTCCCACTGGGAGCTGTTCAGCCACCAGGAGCCCCAGAGGGACCACAGCCGGGTTAAACTCACCCCTGTCCCAGCTCTGAGCTTTCCAGGATGGAGGAGGAGGCATCACCAACACCCAGCGTGGCTCCAAACCACAGCAGCGCCGCCCTGGGGACCTCACCCACCGGCAAAATCTGCTGGAGCCATTTCCCATCTCAGGTTTCAGCTGGAGAAAAGGCATTTCCAAGCATTCCTCCTCCTTTGAAGGGGCTGGTCCCTGTGGACAGCTCTGCAGCGAGGGCGTGAGGAGGATCTTGCCTGGCCTGGGTCCCAGTAAATCACAGTTCAGAGACGGCTGAACTCCATTTTCTAATTATTAACCCCAGCCCTGCTCATTTGTTTGGCCTGTCTGAGGCTATTTATAGTGATGGGTGCAGGCATGGCCAGGGGGGAATTGTGTGCAGCTGTTAAACACGGCCCCATCTTCCCAAAAAACGAGTTAAAAAAAATATATTAAAAAGTAAAGAGCTTACAAAACAGGAAGGCTATGGCTGGGAAATGAGAAGCAGCTGTGAAGAGGAGGGATGAGGTGTCATACGGGGAGGACTGACTTCAAACCTTGCAGGAAATGTATGAGAAATTTCCCGACCACTTTTGCAATCCCTCATTCCCCCTCTGTGTCCCCCTGTGGTGGCTCTTGGCTGCTGTCACAGCCTGTGAGTGCCAGGGCCGGGAGCATCTCGGGCTCAGCAGGAGCAGAACAGCCCCAGAAGGGGCTCTTTGCCCTGGCAGTGCCATCGGCAGTGCCCTGCTGTGCCTTTGTGCCAGGCCCAAATCACCACGGACGCATTCAGTGTCACCCACGGGCAGGTGCTGACCCCAGGGAGCTCCGGGGATGGTTCTGGGAATTCCAGCAATGAAAAACTTGGAGCAGGGCTGGTGAAACGCTCTGAACTCTGTGCTAAGGGAGGGCAGGACAGGGCCAGGATGGAGAAACAGAGGTGGAGAAAGACGGAGGTGCCTTGCTGAGATCAGCGACCTCTTCCTGCCCCTCCAGCTGCAGATCCTGGCACGGGGCAGCAGCAGAGGCTGCTCCTCCTCACCGTGGTTCATTTTGGAGCTGTCAAAGTGGAATAAACCAGGCAAGGTGAAGGGGTTTGGGGAGCCCTGCTGTAGTGGGGCTGTCCCTGTCCACGGCAGGGACAAGATGAGCTTGAAGTCCCCTCCAACACAGACCGTGCTGGGATTTTATGATTTATTCTGCGTTCCTGGAGGAGCTCAGAGCTGGAAGGGGCATTGTGAGGGAGGAAAGGGAGCGTGACTTACTCTGAGGCCCTGGCAGCAGTGGTGGCACTGGCAGGCACAAACCCCAGGGCTGCCCCATCTCTTGGCTCCTCACCAATTTTCCTGGCGGCTCTAACGGCAGCGCCGCACCTGAGCCGCTGCTGGGGCAGGGCTGCAGCAGCTCAACGTCTCACCTGCAGGCACAGCTCAGGGCAGCAGTGCCAGCGCCCAGCTCGTGCCCTGCTGTGGGTGTCGGAGTCTAGAACATTCCTCTGGCCACCCTGGAGGGTTTGGAGACCGGGCAGGGGGTCTGGGGTCTGTGCAAGGGGTCACACAGAGCCCAGGGGGACACTGCCTCTGATCCCTGCCATGGCAGTGAATGCCCACAGTGTGTGAACAATCACAAGCTGAGAGAATTCAAAATAAGCAGTATTTAGTTAATCACAGAGTGCAAATGTAGAATTTAGGATTTGTAGTGTATGGGTTTGAAGAGACAAGATGGAGGAATTGGGGAGTGGCCCCTGTGCTCCTTGTTCTTGCTCTTGTCCCTCATCTTTTGCTGAGCTAGATTTTAAGGATTGGTTTAGAGTAGAAATGACATGTTAGCATAGGTAGTAAGCATTGGTAAAATTTTGGAAATAAAAAGTTCATTTTGGATGGTGGTTGGGTCAAGGGTACCGTACATAACGTGCAGGGCTCTCTGATCTGCCCAGTCCTGCTCTGCTGGGGACGCCCTGCAGAGCTGAGACAGAACTGAGAGATAATTAAGAATAAATAAGAATAATAAGAACCTTGAGAACACGGACTGGTGGACTCAGCTTGTCATCTCTGGCTCCGGCGTGGAACCTTTAGGGCTGGAGAAGATGAAAAACCTGATTACCTCAGGGAACAGCAACCCCGAGGAGAATCTCAGGGAACAGCAGCCCTGAGAGTTTGGGATGCCAGGCCATCAGCAAAGCTGAGTGCTGACCTGAAAATCGCTCCCAGGTGGGGCCTGGGGTCCGTTCCTGGTGCTCCCCTGCACCCTCGCTCGGAGTTTCCTGTTTGCCCGGTGAGGTCGGGGTGAGAACTGCCCTAACAAAAAACTGTAATTTTTGTTTTCATACCCGTATTTTTTCTTTTCATACCCGTATTTTTTTCTTTTCATACCCGTATTTTTTGTTTTCAGGCTGCTCTCAGCGAGCTGGCTTCCCCCGGGCTGTGGTTTCAGCAGCTGCCTGCCCCAGTCAGGTGCGCGGCGACCGCACGGCGCCGACATCAAGGTGTGCTCATCTGCAGAGGAAGGGGCTCCCAACCGAAGCATGGTGGGGACCCAGCCCTGCCCTGGCAGCGCCAAACTCGGCCCCACGCTCTGGTTCTGCACCTGGTACCTCCCCAGGGCTCCTCCCAGGTCCTCGTTTGAGTCTTGGCCAGGCAAAGGTCTGGGGTGGAAATGGAGAGCAGGGTCCTGCTGTGGAGGGTGGCTCAGGCTGAGCACGGTTTTCAGTCTTCCAGGGTGACAGGAACTGTCAGGGTCCCTCTGTGGGCCCTGGGGAAAGAGGGATGAGGTCACAGAATCCCAAAATCCCTGAGGCTGGAAAAGCTCTGGGGATCACCAAGTCCAGCCTGTCCTTCACCCAGGGAAGGTGACAGAAAATCCCACACGAGGGATTCTCCCAGAGCACCGAGTCCTTCCTTGGACACCTCCAGGGATGGGGACTCCAAACCCCCCTGGGCAGCCCCTGCCAAGGCCTGAGCTCCCTTTCCATGGATAAATCCCCCCTCAGAGTCCAGGCAGAGCTCAGCAATGCCCCCTGCCCACCTCTCCAGCACCTCCATGTCCTGCTTTGGGTCTCTAAGGTGATTTTCCTGAAGAAAACTGAGAGCTGGGGCATTGGCACAGCCCTTGAGAAACTCTGGCTCTGTGCAAACACATTTGAAACCCAGAATTTCTTCTCCATCCCAGATTTGCAGCAGCCTGTAGGGATTTAACCCCTGCTCCATCTCAATCCCATGTGCAGCAGGAGAGGGAAAATGTGGGGAGAGAATTGAATTCACCGTGCAAATCCCCAGCTGGGAGAAGGAGTTGGATTTACCAAGGCCAGAGGTAGGAAAGAGCTTGGCCAGGAATTTGCACAAAACCTTTGACACACAAGACATTTCCCTTTCAGGCCAAGACAAACAAGGGAAGGAAGTGTCTGGGACTTTTAAAGCCACCGAGTGGAGACAGGTAAGGGCAGATAAGGGCTGGAGGAAGAGTGGGCAGGGCGAGGGAAATCTCCAATTCCACAGATTTGCTGGAATCCTCAATCCTCTGCAAATGAGGCTGAGGAGAGGCGAAGCCACCTGGGGAAGGGCCCTTAGCAAGAGAAAAGAGAGAGAAAAGGGAGAAAAGAGGCTGAACATCCCCAAAGTGCTGAGCGCTGCCTTTCTGTTCATCCCCGGCCTTTTTGCCTTTTTTTCTGCTCATTTTGCAGAGTTCTCTGTGCCTGAGGCTGGCAGGGTTTTGAGGCTCATTAGCTGGGGGGGTTTCGGGGCTCATTAGCTGGGAGGGTTTCGGGGCTCATTAGCTGGGAGGGTTTCGGGGCTCATTAACTGGGAATCTCTTAATTTCCTCCCAATCAGCTCAGGTTGGTTCTCGTTGCTGGAGCACAGAGGGATCTGCCTGAAATGAGGGAGTGCCTCTCCAGAAGTCCTTGGTTTGCTATTGCTATTGATTAGTTATTGATTATTAGATTAGTTATTGATTATTAGATTTTTTCTAAGATTTTCTTTCAAGGACCAGTCTGACTGGGAGTATTTTCTGCTGGGTTTGACCACAACTTTTTGTTCCCCTCTCCTTCTTTCCTGTAACACTGGTTCAGCACCAGGTGACATTTCCCTCTGCTCTCTGGAAATTAGAATATTTTAAAATTCTGCTGATGCTGAGAATTTAAAAAAAAATTATAATAATTCTTATAATTTATTATAAAAATTATAATATTTTAAAAATTCTGCTGATGCTGAGAAGGGCTGTGATTTCCAAGAAGTGATGCTGTGCATGCCCTGACACGTTTCACGTCTCAGCACCGCGCTCTGCAGCCTGCAGTGAACAGCCTGGAATTGGTTTTGGTTTTTTTTTTACAGGGATTTGCTTTCTGTAATCTGATCACTCACCTTGTTCACAAAGACAACTTGACTTCTCAATACCTGATCCGATTTCTCCACGGCTGACGGAGGCTTCCTGCACAATGAGCCGACTTTTTGTGTCAGTTCCTGAGGAATTCTCACCAAACAAACAAAAAAACTATATATAAATATATATATATAAATAAACATATATATTTTTTTATATATAGCTTTTTTCTGATTGCCGCAGGTACATTCCCCTGAAGACAAATCTCTTCATTACTAAATTGCCTACAACTTTCTAAACAAAAATACACATATAAATATATGACTTTATATATTTATATATATTTATGTATATAAATTTATGTGCCAACCGAGATTTTTCACATTTCTGAAGATCTTATAGGAGGAAGAGTAAGGAAGAAGAAGGTCAATTTTCTAACCAGGTGAAAAATGAAACTCTCCTGAGAGAAGAACAGAATTTGTGCTACATACAGTGAGAAAATAAAATGAAATTAATGCATTTAAACTGATAGTAAGTTAATTGTGTATATAATTGTGGGAAAAAATATTTTATAGAATTTGAACATTTGCAAGATTTTTCTCATAAAAATTTGTACATCAAGGCCCTCAGGGCAAGAGGTTTTGGGATTTCTGTGCTTCAGAGAGAGGGAGTCAAGGGATAAACATTTATGCAGGGAGAAACATCTCAACTGAAATATCAAATAAAACCCCGTGGAATGAAATACGACCGCTGGATGAAGCCATCAGAAAGTCTGGGCAGGTTTAAGAGCTCAGTCGTGTGGAAAAAGGGAAAGTTTGGGATTTTTAAGTGTTTCTGCATCACTCACGGCGTTCCCCAGGGCCTGGAGCTCTTGGTGCTAAAAATAAACCCTCAGGAAGGTTCTCAGAGCTTCAGGTGCTGTGAGCTGGAAAAAGAGGTGAAAAAGAAAATAAGAAAAAGAAAATAATACCACAAGAAAAGAAGGGATGAGGCTGTTTGGAGGTGCCTGGGTGAGAAATTCCCTTCCAGCTCTGCTTGACAGAGCAGTGAGCAGAGAGCTGTCCCCTCACAGGGGGGAAATGATAATTTAGAGAAAACAAATTACTTTTGAAATTATAATTATTTTATCTAAATGATAATTTAGAGAAAACAACTCACCTCTGTCCCTTTGGTTCCTCAAAACTGATGGAGGAAGACTCAGAATTAGGGAGAGAGTTTGTTTTCTCTTTCTAGAAGACGCTGCATGTTTGTTTTTTTATTCTCCCCATTCTTTTGTGTGTGTGTTTTGATAAAAGTCAGGACACAAAGGCTTTGCTGGCTCGGGGCCGAGCTAAAGCTCAAGAAAACAAAGCTCAGCCTTAGGCCCAGAGGTTGAGTGGGTTGGAAAAGCCAGTTCTGCTCACAGAGGAAATCACATTTGTGCAATCTCTCGTTTGGGACTTTGGCAAGGGATAAAATCCTCCTCAGGAGGGAGCGCTGCCATCCCGGCCAGCAACGGCCCAAGAGAAACACAGCACTTGAGGGAGCAGGGAATTTTCCAGGATCTGTCTGCAGAAATATCCAGGCTCCATCCCTGCTTGGGAGGGCATTTATTTATTTCTGGCAAAAAAAAAAAAATTATTTATGGCAATTCAAATGATTTTCCTTTCCGAGCTGTCTACAGAAGCCTCCATCGACAAAAGGTGAGGAGGAAACGTTCTCCTGCCTAATCCAGGACCTGTTCCACCATTCCTGATCCAATTTTTAACCTCTCAAAACCAGATTTCACTTCTACCTTTCTGTTCTGCAAGGAAACCACGGAGAATTGTCCTCTGAGCAGGACTTGCCACAGTCTGTCACAGCCTTGGATACGCTCTGGGGTGATTTTATCCTCCCTCTTTCTCATGGGCCACGTGGAACAGCATCAAAAGCCATAAAACTTTGTGTATTTACAGCCTCTTGCGGGAGCACAGCGCTCAGAACATCATTGGAGATGTAAATGAGCTCAATTATCTTTGCTTGGGAGGGTTGGATCTTGCCCAATTCCCGTTGCAGTCTCTCTTTGGTGGTGTTTAAGTGCTTGTTCCACTCTTTTCCCAGATCCCAGCACCACATAAATCCTCTCTCATCTCCAGCTTTTGTTTTAAGAGAAAGCTTTGGCATTTTTCCTCGCCCGTTTTCCACCTTGTCTGGGTTAAAGTTCCATTCTTGGCTTTCTGGCACCTGCTGAATGAATTTAATCTTACCCAAACCACCTGAAACTCTATTATGAATTCCAGTGCATCTCTACCCTGGTTTTTTGGGGGGTTTTTTGTTTGTTTTTGTTTGTTTGTTTGTTGGGGTTTGTTGGTTTGTTTGTTTTTTGGGGTTTTTTTCTTATTTCTCTCCTCTGTCAATTATAACCCTCATCTGATCCATCTCCCTTTGAAGTTTTGACACATTTCAGCCTCCTTGGCTTTACCCTCCATCAGCTGCTCCTCTGGAGAACGACTGAGATCCACTGATTCCTTCCCCACACAGAAACCCCTCCGTTAATTACCAGTGAAAACTGCTGCTGCTGCAATCTTATCAAAATCTGAACACCCCGAATTTTCATTATTTTTATGCCTTGATAGCATAAAACTGTTTCCTCCTGAATTTTCACCGCCTTTTCTTTTTCACTTTCCTTTCTGAATTCCTCCTGAATTTTCACCGCCTTTTCTTTTTCACTTTCCTTTCTGGATTCCTCCTGAATTTTCACCGCCTTTTCTTTTTCACTTTCCTTTTTGAATTCCTCCTGAATTTCACTGCCTGCGCTCTCACATGACTGAAGGCCACAACCCCTCACAGGGGCAGGAGCTGGATCAAAAGGGAGAATTAAAAACTCTCAGCATCCCAACCTCTCCCAGCACTCCCAGCCAGGGCGATGCTGCTCTCCCTGCCCCAGCTGAGCCTCCCCGGTGCTCTGCACTTCCCCAGCCCGGCTGAGCAGCAAATTCTGGGGGTTTATCACCCCCATCAGAGCAGTTGGGAGACAGTTGGGTGTCTCTTGGGCTGATAGCAGGGAGGGCTTTGCTCCCGGAGATAAGCTGCCCTCCCTGGGCTGCCAGGGGAGGCCGTTGCTATCTCGGTGTTTTCCAGCCCCTCCAGACACACCCAGGGGTCCGTGGGGATGCAGAGGAGCTGAGGGCAGTTAACTGAACCCCTCCTATCGTCTCCTCTCTGCTCCCTGCAATCGTTTTCTCGTGTTGATTGAGCCTCTGCGGTGACTTCGGTGCCTCACCAAGCTGTAAACAGCTTTTTACTGTTTGGAGATGGATTCGGGAGAGAAAGGAGCTTCAGGGAGGTGTTTCAGAGTAAAAGTTTTGAAATGCAGCTCCGTTTTCTGCTTGAAATTTCAGGTTTCAGGAGGGAAAAGCAGCACAAGCATCCCCTGTGTGGGCTGGAGTGCAGCCAGCTCCAGCCAGGGCTCCCTGCCTCACCCCACGGCAGCAAATCCAGGCCCTGGGGGTTACCTGGCACCTGAGGCTCAGGTGAGTGAAGCAGAAAGTCCAGGTCACCTTTTTCTGCAGCATTCAGTAGCTCCAATCCCACTGCCAGAGCGAGGAAGAACCGGGGTGTGCACAGAGGCTGCACATCCTGAGAGTTTGGAAACAAAGAGGGCAAATATTGTGGTGAGGCAAGAACACTGTTTCACAGTTTCTGTCTGTATTATGTAAAAGAATATTTCCTTTTTCATTTTAAACGCTGCCCAGTCCTTCCCTTGGGCCCTGCTCAGCTGTGAGGAGGATGAACTCCCTCCCCGGGCAGCTCTCTGGGGTCCTGCTCTGCTTTCCCTCCCTGTTTTCACCCACAGGAAAACACCACTTTCCCAAATACACATGTTTTCATCCAAATTAAAGGGAGAGGCTTGGAACACTGTTAAAAAAATCTAAAAGTGGTGCAAAACTGCTGTTTTTTCACAGGCTGGGGAGAGAACGGCACTGGAACATCATCCGTGGGAAGCCTCTGCCCTCTGCTGGCACCGAGTCCTGCAGCAGCTCCTGGGCTTGGGAGAGATGGTCAGGAAATAGAAAAAAGGGGAAAAATGGGAATTTTGGAAGTTCATCAGCCCTTCTGTCAGGAGAAACATCCCCTGGTTTGGCCTCATCAAAAATGCTGAGCTCATAGAAAGGTTTGCATTGGAAGGGACCTAAAAAAATCATCCAGATTTTTTAGGATGGTTCCACCAGACCAGGTTCCTCCAAGCCCCCTCCAGCCTGGCCTTGGACACTTCCAGGGATGCAGGGACAGCCCCAGCCCCTCTGGGTGGCCTTGCCAGGGCCTCAGCACCTTGACAGTGAAGGATTCTCTCCTCAAATTCCTGAGCAGGTGGAGACTTCCAGGCTTTTGGGCGGGGGGTTGTACAAAGCCATGAATTATGGAATTAATGATTGAATTAAACACCTCTGTGCAAGCACCAATATGAGGTTTAAATTCTGCTTTTGCCACCTTTTTCCCCCCCCCGAGGGGTTTGTGCACCCACCTGCAGAGCAGTGAGTGCACCCCAGGGCAGGGCTGGGAGCTGAAAAGCTTCAGCAGAAACTGTGACAAACCGAAAACACCTTTTTGTTACCTGCCTTTTCCAGGAAATCACCTGATTTCTCACCCACGGGAGCCTCACCTGTACCTGAATTCCAGTAAGGGGGTTACAGACAACGAACAGAGAAAGAATTCAGATGTTCAGCCAGGATTCAGGCTTTGTCAGGGAAATTCTGCAGCCACACCTCAAGGCATTTTTAATTCTGGTTTTGGTTATTCGGATGGAGCTTCTTGAAGCTTCCCTGGCACTGTTTGCAGAGCAGCATTTCCAGGTTGTGTCTCTCCTGCTCCATGGTGCAGCTCACTCTGGTGGTTCACAGCCCCTTCCTCGTGGCCCAGAATCAGCTGAAGGAACTTTATAACAAACAGGTATTTTCTTCTGGGCAAATAAACCCGGATTTCCTCTCAATCAGCTCAGAATTCGATCAGCATTATTTGATGTAACAGAATGTTTTGAAGCCAGGGACTGTTTTCAAACCACCAACAAAAATATTTGTATTTTTTTTTTCTCTGCATCTCATTGCAGCTCTTTTGCTTTTCCTTCCCACCATTTATCTCTCACAACACCAAGCCTTGCCTGTACTTCCTGTTTGGCTGCTGCTTGGTGCTTTTCTCATTTGCTGTTATTTTTGACTGCCATCCAAGCTTTGTATGATATTAATAGTTGTTGCACAGAACTGTAATCATCCTCAAACCAGCCCTAATATTAGCAGATGTAGCCAAGAGCTGTTGTCAAGGCCTGAGGGATTTGAGCAGTGAATTTTTCTCCTCCATCCTGCCAGTTCTGCCCCAGCCCAGTGAGCCAAAACATCTGCCCAGCACTCACAGCCTCATCCTGGCCACCTCAGGCAAGAGAGAAGCAGCTTGGGGGAGCCCAAACGCACAGAAAGATGCTGAAAGAAGATGCTGATGTGAGGATTCAGAATTAAATGTTATTGGTTGGCTAATTAGTGCTTCAGCCTAATCAAGATAGAGCAACCACTCATTGTTCATCCAGCAGTGCTAACACTAATAGCCAAATTACTCATTTCCTATTAAAGGTTGTCAGCAACAGAAAAAATAAAGGCAGAGGATAAAAGCATCTCCCCTGCTCCTCCAGCAGTAAATTCTCCTCCTTTCTTTGCTGCTGCAGTGACTCATCAGCATCCTGAGGAGAAAACAGTGACATGCTTTTTCTTCTGTGCTGGGAGGAATGTGATTCCCAGGCTGGTGGTTTCTTCTCTGGTTAGACTCTACCTGAGGCTACTTTTTTTTTTTTTTTTTAATGTATTTTCTACTGCTCTCTCTGCTGGAATCTTTATTCCCAGGGCTGCAATCCTCCACTACACCCAGACATGTCACGTGTGCTGCATTTTACCTGCATTTTCTCTGCCAAAATGGCCAGGAATGGATTCCCAGAGGGTCTCTGGTACCCCTGGGTCCATCCCGAGCTCTGCCAGCATTTCCTGCTCCTTGAGGGAGGACTTGGGGTTTGCCCCAGGTACCTCACAGCAAACTGTGCAAATGCAATTGTTATCCCCTTCAGCTGGGCGGCTGTGTGACAGGCAGAGGAGATAAACCCCAGCAAAGCTGCCAGGGCAGATCCAGACAAGAATAACTCCAGAAATCGGCCAGGACAGAGACAGATAAGCCCTGGGGACAGGGTCCTGCAGTGACACAGAGCCCTTGGCTCATCACTGGTAACAGCCATGCCGTGTTTCCATTCTGATGGCTCCTCCCTCACCTCACATCAGGGAAATTCCTAAAAGCTCTAACGCTAAAGTCCTTTCCAGCAGGGAAAAGTGTCCAGAGGGGAGTTCAGACTCTGCTGCCCTGACCACAGGGCTCCCTTTCCTGTCCATCCAGACCTGGGACTCGTTTTATGAAGGGAGGGTGATAACTTCAGGACATGATCCTTGGTTTTGGTTTAAAGTCTTTCACTTTTGTTTCAGCCTAGATTTCATCTGACTCCTCCCAGGAGAGGAAAAGGATACTTTCGGTTTGAGCACTTCCAGTTTCATTTCCTCCTAGATGAGTGGTTCTGTCTGACTCCACCCAGGAGAGACCTTTCTTATTTAAAGCTCAGCCCTGGGTTCCTGCCCAGGCTCTGCTGCTGTGAGGAAGAGGAGCAGCCAAGCCATCATCCCCCGACAGTGACACCATGGCTGCAGCAAACCTGAGGTGAGTGCACAGCATCCCTTCTTGTCACAGCTCCCACAGTGACAGGGGCTGGGGGGACAAGGCTCAGAATCTCACCATGCTGAGTCTGGAAAGGGCTTCAGAAAATCACCTTGGCCACCCCTGACTGAATCCTGGCAGCTTTGGAGTCTCCCTGAGGGTGAACACTGCACAACCTGTCCAGAAAAAAAAAACTGTGTAGGGCGTCTCTTCTTCTCACAGTTCAGTTTCCTGGGCTTGTTTGTGCCCTTCTTGCCATGGCACTCTCTCTGCAGGTATTTTTACAGCTCTAGGATCCTTCTGAGCCTCCTCTTCTCTAGGCTGAACAGTTCCCTCATAAAAGAGGCACTCCAGCCCAACATCTCACCTTGTTGGGCTCTTTTTTGAGCCATTTATTCACCCTTCAGCTGAAGGCACAATCCCTGCCTCCTCTCAACAGAAAGTGAGGAAGCTTTGGGTGTGTGGGTGGGACTGGCTCTACTCTCCCTTTTCAGTCCCTCCCAGGGCCTTTCCTTAGGTGAGAGCAGCCCTGCCTCCAGGCACTGCTGATTTCATTCCTTGCTGCTCTCCAAGGGGAAGGCTCTCAGCTCCCTGAAAAATGGGCTGATAGCAACGACGATTTGCAGAACTTCAGTAGCCTGAGCGCAAGGGATGTGTTGAGCAACTGCTGAGTTTTATCTTCCACCTCCCTTCCTCTTTTCCCCGTCTGTGTGGGCACCCCAGGGTCGCACCCTTCCCTTACTCACTGTTTCCTCTCTGTAGCAGGGAGGAGCTGAAGGAGCAGCTGGACGCCCTCCAGTGCCACTTCACCTGGAAGATGGGGATTCAGGTGTACAACCCGCAGCACCTCCTGCAGAAGCTGGAGATCGAGATCAACCACACGGCCCACCAGAACCAGGTGGCCCTCCTGGGGCTCCAGGCCCACCTGTACCAGCTCAACAACCAGAGCGCAGAGGCTCTGCGGAGCCTCCGAGCTGCTGAGGAGCACAACGAGCAGCAGGAGGAGGCAGCAGCGACTGCGGGCTCGGTGATTATCTACGGGAATTACGCCTGGGTTCACTACCTGCAGGGCTCCTATCAGGAGGCTCGATCCTACCTGCAACGAGCTCAGCAGCTCTGCCCACATCCTTGGGACATGCGGCTGATCCCGCACATCCAGGCCCAGAAGGGCTGGTCCCTGCTGGTTATCAGAGCCCAGAACGGGGACCGGGCAAGAGAGTGCTTCGACCTGGCCTTGATGCTTGAACCAGACAACAGATCCTTCCACACTGGGCTCGCAATGGCTCTTTATTCCTCCTGGAAATTCTCCTGGCAACCTGACGCTGCGAGCGAAGCCACCATCCACTTGGAAAGAGTCGTCAGGGAGCAGCCAAATAACTACAGAGCCAAAATATATTTGGCCCAGCTGCTTGAACATGTAGCTAAGGAAAGATCAATTGGCTTGGTGGAAGAATGCGCAGAGGAAAGCTCTGACCCCGAGGTCCTCAAACTATCAATCATGTTCTGGATCCCACGGTCGACAGATCGAGCAGTTGAGATCGCCCGGCGAGCCCTGGAGGACGACCCAGGTTATCACCTCCTCTACCAGGCCTTGGCCAAGAGCTACAAGCAGCAGTGGCTTCAAGCAAATGAGGAAGACAAGGATGAGATCCTGGATGTAGCCATCAATCACCTGCAGCAAATTGTTCAGGGGCATCCAGACCTTGACATCACAATTGTCAAGCTGCAGTTGGCAGAGTTAATCGGTGAGAGAGACCCAGCACGGGAGGAAGAGATCTACATGGAGCTGCAGGAGCAAAGCGACACCCTGAGCCTCCGGTGCCGCCAAGGCCTGCTTATCAACTGGGGGAAGTTCCTCCTGTACCGCCGGGGATCCCAGGACAGGGCAAAGGCCAAGTTCATGGAAGCTTACAGCATCCCCATGCAGACGTTCCAGAGGAGGGACTGCGGCCGCAGGCTGAGGAGGATGGCCGAGACCTACCGGCGCAACGGCGACGCCGAGACCGCCGACGGCATTTACCGATTCCTGCAGGAGGCCGACCGGCACCTGCCCGGGCAGAACGTTCCCCTGGGCCTGGAGGACGGGGATCAGCCCCCTCCTGCAGAGTAGGGCACGGCTTTCCCAAGGTGAGGAGGCCGGGAGGGCTCTGCACGGCAGGCGCGTCCCGCACGTGGACGTGGAGGTTCTGTCAGCTCTTCGTGTTGTGCCGTTGCTCATCCGTCAAATCCAGTGGGTGACCGAGTACCCAAAGCTTACCCTGCTGCTGTGTCCTGCTTCTCCCAGGGGGAATGAGAACAAGAGTGAAGAATTTGGTTTATGGGGTGTGAGCACAATCTTCAGGTGTGGACCTGTGTGTCCCCCTTGGCACCGCCACTGATCAGAACCGAATCCTGATCAATGTGAGAAATCAACTCATTAATGGTAACAATTCTACATTTGCAATGAACCAGGAGCTGGATTCCTGCACAGTGAGGAGCTGTGATGGGGGTGAAGTTCTTCTGTACAGGATACAGATGGTCCCTGGCCTGTCCAAATGCATTAAGCTCTGCTGGTTAGGGAGCCCACAAAGGTGATTTTTATCTGCACTAATCCTCAGCAGCACACGCATGCCTGTCTCTGCCTGATGTACACCAGGCCTTTCTTGTATGGTTCCCACCAGGAATAACATTTTCATCCCTGTTTCTGCAGCCAGACTGAGGCTTTTAACATTTTTTGAGCAATAAATATTTTTCTCTGCATGATTTCTCCTTGTTGGTGTCTTCTTGCAGCCTGAAGCATCCAGAGCATGGAATGCCAAAGATCCGCCCTGTCCTCACTGTTCTCACTCTCCATCATCCCAGGCCCTTCCCACCTGGAATTTGTGGGCACAGGTGGACACCTCCCCACCCCAGTCATGTCCCCAAGCACTGCCAGGGTCACCTTTGTGCCCAGCAGTACCTGAGTGGGGGTGGCTTCCTCAGATGTCCCCCAGAGCAGTGTCACAGGGCCCAGGGCAGATGTCCCTCAGCAGGTCCCACCAACAGTGACCGTGTTTCTGCTCCAGTGAGGAACAGGCAAGGACCTAGACTGGGAGGAGATGCCCCAGGAAAGGCCCAAGGCTGCCCAAAACCAGAATTTGGGTGAGGAGAACACACTTCAGTGCCCCTCTCATGCCTACCTGGTGTGTCTGAGCACCCAGGGGCCAGAAACACTCCCCAGCAGTGGGTCAGCACCACAAACACTTCACCCCCAGACCTCACAATCGAGGGGAAAGAGAAACACCCCAGGCCACCACACCCACCTGGGGCTATTTCATCTCCCAACACAACAGTGGGGACCAAACCTGTGATCCTCCTTCCTTCCCTGGGCCCAGGAGCCGCAGCCCAGGGCAGGATCCTGCCCCAGCAGCAAAGTTGGCTGGGATCAGTCCTGGGGGCAGCAGCCCCCAGGGAGGCCACACGTGCCTGGCTGAAAATCCACAGCACAAAGTTAAAACCACGAGGCAGAGAACACAGAAGTGTGGCTTGTGTAAAACAATCAGGATTTACTGAACTGCACAGTCAGGACAGTTTTCCAAAGCTCAATAAAAACACTTGGTAAACTCGTGTGTGTTCCACAGGTGTCTCCACACAGCCTGGGCAAGGTCCCAGACCCTGGCCTGGGAAAGCAGGACCCCCACCCCACTGAACAAACCCTCCTTCCCTCACCAGCACCAGGAATTCCTTTGGGAATGCTTTGGCTTTGCCTCTGCACCCTCCTCTACAGCATTCACCCCTTGCAAACACAGCAGCAGGAAATGTTCCTTTAAAGGAGCCACAGTCCCTCGGGAGTTTGTTAAAGAGGCTTTTGTTCACTAACCCAGTCCAACACTGCCATCCTCAGGATTCCAGCTGCACCACCAGCCCGGTGGGACACTGCTGCTGGAAAACGCCTGGATTCTGACAAAATTCAGACATTGCTGTGTCAGGAACGTCCTACAGAGTCCTAAAAACCCCAACCAGCTGACCCGCAGTTTGTGACTGCTTTACTTTACACGGGGGGAAAAACAGATGTTAGTGAAAATGCCAGTTCTCTAGAGTTTTTTTAATGATTATCACTGAACTAATCCTGCTCGTTACTGTCTTCGCCAATACTACATTCAGCACAGCATTAGATAATAAAAATAAATTGCACTATAAAATCCCATTAAAAGTCTCAGTTAAGCTGAAAGATAAAAGGCAAAAATACCATTTAATATAAGCTGCCAGGGGCCGTGGAGACAACCTGTGTTTCTTCTACTTGTGAGCATTGGTGTGCAAATGCCAGGACAAGACCAACTCCCAGGTCTTCACTTCAGCATAGGAGAGGGAAAAAAGAGCCCCTGATGCCCAAGCAGCGTGGTTGACTTGCTTTTGCTCCCAAATCTAATTCAAGAGAAACACAAGAATTGGAATTCAGTTTGGAATTCTGGGCAAAGAGGTCCAACACTCTCCCTTTTCCAGGGAAATCCAAATTTCACCCACCTCCCAAACCACAAGAGGATCTTTGTTACCCATCTCCCACAGCACAGATCGAGGCAGGGCTGAGCAGGTTTTAAGTGCAGGCTGTCCCCAAATGTTTCAGTTGTCCCCTAGAGCACCCAGATCACCTGCAGCCATCCCAAACACGCCATGAGTGGCACTTACTTGGGGGTGGTCTTGCTGAAGGTGGAGCGGACCCTCTGGGACAGGGAGCTGGACGAGGGGGTCTTGGAGAGCTGCTGCTCTGGAGTGGTGAGGGGGCCCAGGATGCTCACTGCCAAAAGAGAGCAGCACTGTGGGGACACTGAAGATTCCCTCGCTGTACAGGGAACATCAGGCATTCCCTGGCATCTGTCAAAAGCACTACACAAATCTGGCATTTCAAATTTGCTTTTCCCTCTCCCTCCATGAAGCTGGGCTGGCTCTGAGAGCCTTCCCAAGGCTGCGTGGATTGAGGGTTGTTGTTTTTAGTGACAGGATTACCTTGAACCTCGGGTGTCCGTGGGGTGGAGTAGGCGTTGGTGTTCTCAATCACGTGTGCTGGGTCGATGTTCTCCTGCTCCACCATCATCAGCTGGCTCCAGTAGTCCATGGGCAGCAGCAGGAGTCTCTCCACGACCTGCAGGGACACGTGTGAGTCACTGGTCACAGAACCATGGAACACTTTGGGCTGGAAGAGAGAAAATCAGCAAGGCCTGGCCCACCTTGGGCTGACGCTTCGTGTCTTGCAGGAGGGTCATGGGGTCAGGATCTGGCACAGCGTGGGCAACGATTGTTGGGCCAAAGACTTTGGCCAGATTGGAGATGTCCATTTTAGTGTCTGGGCTCTGAGCCACCCTGAATCAAAAGAAATTAAGAAAGAATGCAGCTTTGCCCTTTCACTGGTGATACAAGTCCCTCGTCCCACACACACCTGGCCTCTGAGTGAGCAGCTTTGTTCTAAAATAAAGATTTCACGTTCATAAGCAGTAATTAGACCAAATTAAAAAAAGCACCAGTGGGGTAACCTTTCCCTCTCAAATCACAGAATGGTTTGGGTTGGGAGGGACCTTTGAGATCTCCTGGTTCCAACCCTCCTGTCCATCAGGATGTACCTCTGCAGGTGGACCATGAGGAAAGCCAAGGTGTCCCTGTTGGCCTGAGGAAGTTCTCCAACTGCTTGGTAAATAGCAGCAATGCTGTTGTCCTCATCTGGTATTTCTAGCAGGACAAAAACCAATATTTAGACATAAGAAAGTGCTCCTAGAAGCTGCAATATTCCCCTCACAGCCACAGCTACCCTGAGAAATAAAGCCAGAAACTTCTCAATCCTGTGTCCTGCCCAACTAGAACTCGGGCACGAGGGCTCCACTCTGGCTCCTTTGACAGCAAAACCACTGAGCCTCAGGGAAGAGCTGGAGGCAGCAATTCCTCACCTGCAGCTTCCATGAAAGTCTTGTTTAACCGGAAAGTGAGAAGGGGCTCCTTCAGGCTGCGCAGGAAGTCCTTGAGAAGGCCGCAGATGGCGTGGATGTCGTCCACTTTGCTGAGCAAAGGAATGTTCTTTGATCTAAGGAACTTCTCCTTCAGCTCCCTCACAGTCTTGTCACAGCCAGAGATGCGGTAAATGCCTTGCTGTTGGCACAAAGCTTGGCTCAGAGGAGGAAGTCAACTGATTTTTTGCCCACCCTCACCTTCTCCACACACCTGAGTCGCCCTCTGGGCAGCACAATGCACACCATAAATAAGGGATATTTGGGTTAACAGTTTGCTTCCCTTACACCACAACCTGTTTCATTAGCACTGTTTCACACCTCATTTTCCTCTTACCTCATGCAGCCCTCGTTGCTCGATCTCATTAACACAGTGTACGATGATGGAAGGGATCATTGGAGGAGTAGAAGGGACAAAATCCATCAAGGTGCCCTAAAAGGCAGAAGGGAAAGTAAAAACAAAAGACAGATTCAGTCACCAAGACATGGAAAACACTCTCTCAGGAATTCACAGCAAGATCTATGGTCTGAAAACAAGAATTGTTGCTCTTCTCAGGACTGATGGAGAAACACCACATCCATCAGCACAACGCTGAGCTGCCACCTTCCCCACTCAACGCCCTCCTGCCATCACACCCCTACACCCCCTCCCTGCTTGTGGAACGATGCATTAGCTCATTTGCATGTCATTATGCAGCTCTGAGCAACAGGAGCTGTGCTGGGGAAGGCAGCCTTGGAGCTGAGGCAGTCCTAAAGTGTGGTGGGGCCCTGTGGAATTGCATTTTATAGAAGTGGTTTGCTCTGGCTCACCACTGGGAAGTTTATAGTTAATCCCAAGTCTGTAACCTCCCCTGCAGTATCTGTAACCCCACTGGCCTGAAGATCTGTCTGCACCCACTTTGAATCTCTCTGTTAAGGGTGCAAAGGGAGAGGGCTCGCCCTCTTTGCCCTGGAGGCCTCTGGAGGCTCTGCTCCTCTCCCCTTCCCTCTCTCCCCCTCCTTCCTTGTTACCTTCCCCTGTGGGAATGGTCTCTCCCCCCTCAGGGACCCCTAGAGCTTGTACCACGTAGTTTTACCCTTCCTTCCCTTTCTGACCCCATTGGCTGTGTCCCAAACTGCCCCTCCCTGACAAGAGCTGAGCAAAGAGCCTGTTCCTCTGTGCACACCCTCCTTTCCTCTGAAGATCACCTGGAATAAACACCTTACTGCAGCTGAGGGTTAGAGCCTCTTTTGGATCCTTTTTCCTGTCTATGATATATTCCTCCAGAGCCTGAGAAGGCCTGAGCTAGCTTGGACCCTCAGAGGGGTTAAAAGGAGGATTTATTATCACTTCCTCCTCTCCCTTAGTAACCATGTTGCCTTCCTGGGGTGGAATTCCAAATAAATCCTCATCTCCTCATCTCCTCACCAGTCTGGAGTCTCCTTGCCTGTGAACACCAATGAACCCCAAGGCCCGGGGGGCTCCTGGGGAACCCTCCCTGGGGATCTCCCCAAATTCAGTCCCCACAGGGCCCTGTGGTGGCCCGGGCCGGGCACAGACCCACCTCGCCGATGCGCACCGGCGTGCCCGCCAGCGTGGGGATGCAGGGCAGGGGGCAGCGCTCGCGGCACTCGGGGTGAGCCACCACCCTGCAGTCCCTGCACTTCAGAGAGATCTTCCCAAACTTGACTCTCTTCCCGCAGGGAACGCACGATTCTGGCTTGATAACCTGGTGGTGCAGAGAGGGAGAGGGGTGGGAGAGGTCGGTGGGGTAAGTCAGGAGTTAAACTGGGCAGCAGTTCCCTGATCCGTGCAGGTGACTGGTGCAGTTCACATTGACCTGAGATGTAACCATAGAATCATGGAATAGCCTGAACTGGGAGAGATCCACAGGGATCAGCCCAGCTGCTGGCCCTGCACAGACACCCCAACAACCCCTGGAAACATTGTCCAAATTCTCCTGGAGCTCTGGCCACAGAATCATGGAATAGCCTGAACTGGAAGAGACCCACAGGGCTCCTGGTCCTGCAAACACCCCAACAATCCCTGGAAACATTGTCCAAATCCTCCTGGAGCTCTGGCAGCCTTGGGGCCGTGCCCATTCCCTGGGCAGCCTGTTCAGTGCATGAACCCCCCTCTCTGGAAGAAGAACCTTTTCCTGATATCCAACCTAAACCTCCCTTGACACAGCTGGCAGCCTCTTATCTCACATTCCCAGGTGGAAGGAGATGCTTTTGCGAGCTCCTGCTGCCCCTGGACCCACCGTTTTTGAAACAAAGTCGTGCAGCCTCACTCCCCCGTTGTGCTGCGGGGTGCTGGAGCCGTCGGTGTCCGCCTTGGACTCCTGCTTACTGCCCAGGCTGGACTCGCTGTTCCAGGCCTGCAGAGGACCTGCAAGACACAACAGGAGAGGCTGGAACCACCCTCTGCCCCCAAAATCATCAACCAGAAGCAGCTCCCAGGTCCTGGAAGGGATAATGAACCGTTCAGGGTGACTGGTGGGGATGTCAGGACAGGGTGGGGATGTCAGGACAGGGTGGGGATGTCAGGACAGGGTGGGGATGTCAGGACAGGGTGGGGATGTCACACCCACCGCTCTTCCTGCGGCTCCTCCGAGGGTAAGGCACAGTCTGGATGGTGGAGATGGCTTCAATTGGGCCACCATCGTTGGGGACTGTCACAGTGGTCTTGGCCACGATGGATTCATTAGCCTGGAATGACAAGAACACCAGTGACAGCGGTGCTGACAGCACACGAGTTCCAGTGGCTGTGGAATCAGGCAGGAACTGTAACAAACCCAGCTGTGACCACCATACCTGCTCTGCTGTGCTGCTGATGGATCTGGATTTCTTCTGAGGAGCTGGGGGGCCTTCAGCAAACTGCCTGGAAGAGCGCTGAAAAGAGAGCAAGTCCTGTCTCAGCAGCAGGAATTCATTTAACCTGGCATTGCACTGGTCCAGGATGGCTACAAGGACTGAACACTTCCTGCATTTGTGGTGTGTGCAGACAGGTCCTTCAGAGGAGCCTCTGCTTCGTGGCAACTTTGGGAGTTGGAAGAATTAGGGAACTTCTTTCAGATAATTTTCCTAGCCAGCTTTATAATTTAGTTCAGAAAAAAAAAGACACCCGATAAGAAAGGACAAAAGATCCCCAAACCCCACGAACTACATAGACAAAACCCAAAAAAACAGCAATTAAACAAGTCCCAGACTCTTCCCAGCTCCACTAAGTGATGGTTTCAGGCTTTTTCCCACCTGTGTCTTCTGCAGTTAAAGCAGAACAAGCACAAACTCCTTTACAGAACAGAAAAATGGTCACTTCCTACACCATTTTCCCCTAATCTGGGAGCTGTTGATAATCTCCGGGTGTTTTCTTGCAAACCACAGCATATACAGAAACTCCACTCATTTTCAGTAGGCAAACAATTACATAAATTAGACCTAAATTTCGATCTAAACCCCCACAGCAGCAGCACGTCCATGTGTGACTGTGTTCAGTGGCTCAGAGGTCACCACAGGTGGCCTGAGGTGACAGATGGTGGCATTGTGGCAGCCAGGGGGAACAGTGGAAACTGTGACAGGGAACAATTGAACAATACCCGCTTCTCTCTCCTCTTCAGCCTGACAGCTTTCACCACCGAGGAATCCCAGTCCTGGGGGAAACACACAGCCATGGTTAATGGCAAACACCACACAGCCCCGGGCAGGGCTTGCATCAGATTTTAGCCAACAGCACACCCGGGAAATGCAAATGAGCCCAGCCAGGTTAATACCCCGGTAATCTAAACACAAAGGGTCTCTGGAGATCAACCCCCCTCCCCTCGGGCTCTACAGGGGAGGAGAACTTCAGAACGTGGAGTTGCATTACCAGTGAGTCATCAGTCTTGTCAAAGCTGATGTCTGACAGAATTGAGCCAGATTCATCTATTGTAGACAGCCTGAAAAACAAAAATTACAAGAAGCTCGTCGTATCAGTTTGGCTTTCAGTCAGTCACGGTTCCAGAACAATCCCACTGACTCAGAAGAGCCGCGTTTCAAAGTGGAACACAAAGGAAGACTGTTGACATGGCTGCAGAATGTGTCAGGGAGGATTGATGCCTCAGATAAAATCATTTACCTCCATAAAATGCTGTTTCCCTACCTTTTGTTGCCTGAAGCTCCCACAGAAGCCTGTGGCTTGTTCAGGAAGGCCAGCATAGACTTCTGCTCCTCGCTGAGCTGGATGCTGCCCGAGGCATCACACATGAGCAGCTCCCGAATCAGCTGGATTTGCCTCTCCTGTGAGCAGGGATAACATCAGCATCTGGATTCACCGTGTTTAATTACTGTAAGAGCCCACCAAGTGTCAGAGATACCAGAGATAAGCTCTCCCAATTTGTGTCAATGGACTGCTGATGGCTGCAGGCAGGTAATGGCAGCATCAGCAGCCAGTCTCCTTTCCCAGACCAAAGCAGAAGGCTGCTCTGAGCAGCAGAGCCAATTCCCTGCTTTCTTTTTTTCCCTTCCCATGAGTGCCAGCCCTTATTTGCCACTGATCAATGCAGTTTAATCGCCTTGTCTCCACTCTCTCAAGAGCTGATGGGTAACACAGGAATTACTCACCAGCTTCTCACAGTCCATCTCGGCTTTTTGCCTCCGTTTGATCTCCACATCCACCTGATTGCGGGCGTGTTTCAGCTTCACGTCCAAAGCACTGCGTTCAGCTTCTGTCTTCATGAGGAGATCTTTGTACCTGCCCAGCTCGTGCTCTGTTTTCTGCCACTTCCTCCGGTACTCCTCGAAGTTCTTTGCTAATTGAATAAACTCTGCGGAGAGAAAAAACTTCAGCTGGGCAAGCAGAGGAGCAGCTGGCAGCAGGTTCATCCCAGGAATCCTGAGGCTGGAAAAGGCTTCTAAGAGCACTGAGTGCACCTTGTCACCCAGCCCAGAGCACTGAGCCTTGGACACCTCCAGGGATGGGTACTCCAAACCTCCCTGGGCAGCCCCCTCTAATCCCTGGGCAGCCCCTTCCATGAAGAAATTCTTCCTCCTCATGCCCAGCCTGCTCCCAATCGAGGCGTGGAGAACCCAACCCAGCCACACAAGAGACTCTTCCATTTTTTAGACCAAGCCCTTCCTGCCAGCACCAGCCAGAATATGAGATGTTGCATAAAGCCAGCTTGCCACAAGCAGAACCTGGCCCTGCACAGAAATTCAGCTTTCTCCACCAAGGAAAAACCCAAACGGGACTGGTTTTAGCATCCTGAGCAGATTCTCCAGGAAACAAAACTCACGGCATTCGTTGCCTTCGCTCAGAAGCTCGGCCTGGCGCGTGAGCTGCTCGTACAGACCCCGCAGGTTCACCATGGCAATCTCCATCCTCCTGCCAAAAAAACCACAGCTAACCACAGCTAACCACAGCCCAGCCCTCCCCTCCCACCTCCCAGAGGAAACCAGCCCAAAGGAAGGAGAGCCAGCCTCAGGGTTAATGCTTTCAGGCGGGTTTGAGAAGCTGCAGGAACAAAACTCATGTTTTAGGGAGATATATGCACGTTCTCTTTTTTCATTGGGAATGAAAATCCACAGCCCTGCACAGTTTATGGGTAACAGAGAGGAGAGAGGCAGCTCTGCCCACCTCAGTGCTTCCACTATCCTCCAGCACAGCACAGAGGCTCAGAACCCAAGGCAAGATGAGGGATCCCAAGTCCTTCCCTTCAGAAAGAGTACAGCACACAGCCCATGCCCTGTCTACAAATAACTTGGTACTATATAGGCCACTAAAAACCTGCAAGTATTCAGCACTTTGTAAGATAAAAATAGGAGCAACATTCCGGGGAATTTTAATACAGTTTTAAATTTAGCTGCATTTTTAAGTTACAGCTCCTCCTGCAAATAGCTGTTAAAATTCAACCAGTCAGCACATTTCTCTCAAACAGCAGCAACAACGGCATAAACAGAGGCAGCGAAGGGGAAAGTCTCCAGCTCAGCAAGACAGAAATGACTTCACTAATGGCAGAGGTGGCTGGGGCAGGCAGGGCAACGAGCTGGTGCGGGAAGGTTTGGGAGAGGTGCCAGCAGGGAATACAACATAACACAGAAGGCTTTGGGGTACCTGTTTTACAGGTAGAGATTTCACTGATACCTCGAAGCTTTCTCTATTAGCTATTTCTCTAATAGCTCTCTCTATTATTTCTCTAGAGGAGTGGAAGAGCTCTGCCCTTGTGGTGCGAGCTCACAGCACAGGGCACGCACAGCTCGGTGCCTCAATTCCAGCACCAGCATCACCATTCCCGCCCTCACCGCCACCCCCGCGGCCTGGGGGCCGCAGGGCCCGGCCCGTACAGCGCCCACAGCCGCCCTCCGAAACCACGGGGGAACGGGCCCGGGCGGGTCCGGATCCGCCGATCCCCTCAGCCCTCCAGAGCCCTCGCACACCCCCGAGCCCCCGGTCCCTCCCAGCTCGCCCCCAGCCCGTCCCTGCCCTCACCTGAGCCCCTCAGGGTCCCCTCAGGGTCTCCTCAGGGTCCCCTCAGGGTCTCCTCAGGGTCCCCTCAGGGTCTCCTCAGGATCCCCTCAGGATCTCCTCAGGATCCCCTCAGGATCTCCTCAGGATCCCCTCAGGCTCCCCTCAGGCTCCCCTCAGGATCTCCTCAGGATCTCCTCAGGATCCCTCACCTGGGCCGCGGCTCCGGCCCCAGCGGCGCGCGCAGCCCCAACCGCCCCGCGCTCCGGTTTGAATCCGCGCCTCCAGCCAATCCCCGCTGACCCCAGTTCCCCCCCCGGACTCTCATTGGCTGAACTCAGCGGGTTCCTGAAGCCAGCTCGCCGCCATGTCTGCTGAGGGCGCGGCCCGCCTGCTCGGCGGGGCGGGCGTGGGGCGCGGCCGGGCGGGCGCTGAAGCCGCCCGGGGGCCATCTTTGCTGCTGGCTGCTGGGGTCGGCACGCGTTGCTTAGCAACGGGGATGCCGGGAGGGCCCGGCACCGCCAGGCCTGGGCCTGCTCCTTGTCCGCTGCTCATGAGGGGCAGTTCTGGGGAAAAAAAAAACAGTTCTGGACAACAAAACTCCTCCTCAGGCCGAGCCCTGGTTGTTATTTCGAGCAAAACTATTGGCACAGGGCTCGTGTGGGCCTGAGCCTCCCGCACTGCTTGTGCAAAAGGTCTGAGCAAGGGGCTGGGTGCAGCGGGTGAGCGCTGAAATTCACCGCGAGGCTGTTGATGAAGTGTTGTAATTTGAGAAATACGATGCCTTGCCTGCTTTTTCGTCTTTAAACGTTGATTTGAGCAACAGCCGGCAACTTGTGCCAAAGGCGAAACGCATTTCGAGCCTTCCCTGTGCAGGCGTTTAATATGCAAACGGATAAAACCCAAAGTAAACAATTGCACAAGGGGAATTCACATAATCATAAAATAACAACGTGCTTTCATCTTTTTAAATCTGAAACAAAACAGCGGGTAATTGAAGGATGGGTATTAGCAATTGGAAAGCGGAACTAAGTGCTTAAAATTGCGCGGTGGAGAAGGGAGTTCATAAAGCAGATTGCTCTCATCATCCAGCTGCTTTGTTGGAGCTGCTTTATTTGGGGTATATCGTTTGTTTTAACTTAATAATAATTAATTCGTAATAGATTGTAAATAGCCTCAAGATCTCGGGGAAAGTAAACACTACTGAGGCTTCCTTGACGAAGAGAGCCGAAATTATCTACGTTTTATAGTTTATGTGAGGCCTGGAAGAGACTCAGCTCGTCCTCTGAGCCAATGGCCAAGCAAGGGAAAGGTTCTGACACTGAGATATGACTTTATAGACAGAAAATCACCCCAAAGCCCGATTTGCCCCTGTCTGGGAAGAAGCTGGAGGCCGAAATTTCCACCTGGCTCTGCCCAGAGCCTCTTGTGCAGGTACATCCCCAATTTGGGATGAGGCTCTGCTGTTTTGGCGTCAGCCCGGGGCCTCCTGCAGCTCCTGCCTGTAATTAAATCTTCCCAGCTCAGACGTCTCTATTGGCAGATCGTATTTATAGGCAGGCTCGGTGTCATTCTGAAGAGTTAGGGAGGCTTTTGCTCATAAGCAAATTCTGTTCTCTCTCCAATCGTCACCCGCCATCTCGTGCCAATAAAAATGCACCTTATTTCAGACGAGTGCCCCCGCGGTGCTTGTGGTGAGTTACTGCAGTCGGTGCTGGGCTCGTGTTGCACAAATTGCATTTCTTCCACCTGTGTTCAACCTTCCAAATCCTCCCCTGCATCAGGGGGCAGCAGGATCTGAGCCCCCCAAAAAGCTCCTCAGAACCCCCCCAGTTGTGGTGTGGGCCTGGCAAACGGGCCCCTGCTCAATCCCAGGCCCCGAAACCTTTGTGGAGCCTCTTTTCTGCTGCTCTGCTGATGAATGAGGAGAGCAGAGAGGTCAGCAGCACCTTTCATTCGGAGCTTTATTCCACGGGAGAAGAAAGGCAGAAGGACTGAGGGCCTTTTCAGGAGCTGCTTTATGGCAAAGTAATTATATTCTCTTTTTGTTTGTGTCAGGAAGGGAGGGGGGTGGGGTGGGGTGAAGCCTTGAAATGTCTCATCTGGGAAACCGTTAATAGAATTTATGCTAATTTGATGATTCCGGCGATTACTGGCGGAAGCACTTCACATTCTCAGGCAGCAGAAATTCTCCTGCAGCTCCTCCCGCAGCCTCACTGGGTTGGTTTTCAGCCCGTTCTCCTCCTCCAGCCACCACAGAGCCTTTGCTGGGCAGCACTGGCCGACCCCGGGGTGTGACCCCAGTGTGTGACCCCAGTGTGTGACCCCAGTGTGTGACCCTGGGGTGTGACCCCAGTGTGTGACCCTGGGGTGTGACCCCAGTGTGTGACCCTGGGGTGTGACCCTGGGGTGTGACCCCAGTGTGTGACCCTGGGGTGTGACCCCAGTGTGTGACCCCGGGGTGTGACCCTGGGGTGTGACCCTGGGGTGTGACCCCGGGGTGTGACCCCAGTGTGTGACCCTGGGGTGTGACCCTGGGGTGTGACCCTGGGGTGTGACCCCAGTGTGTGACCCTGGGGTGTGACCCTGGGGTGTGACCCTGGGGTGTGACCCCGGGGTGTGACCCCTGGATGTGACCCCATGTCCTGGGTTGAAAATGTAACTAAAAATGTGTATTCTATTTTCATCTGTTGAAGTCGGTTGGGAGATATTGTTCTTTATCTCTTGTAACTCCAGGGTGGAAAGAGGGCGGATGCCTTCTGTTAATGGACACCTGATAACAGCAGATAAGACAGGGCCTCCTTATCTCCTCCTCCGAGGGACATCCCCTGTGAATGGGCCATTGAAGGCTCTCACAGGACTGATAACATCACTTCATCCCATTGTGGGATGCTGCACCCAATGGAGGAGCCAAAGCCTTTCCATGGGATAAACCAGCAATCCCAAACCCCAAGGGAGCTGTTCCCACTGGATCCCCAGAGGACAACTGGACCCTTTCTTGAGGATCATCTCCAACAGAGCCACATCTGTCACTCTGGGAGGACTCACTGTGGGCTGCTTCCAACACCTGGACCAACAGGGTGTCAGGTTTGCGTTCTGACTCTGTCAGTGCTCCTTTGTACTATTGCATTTATCTTATTTTATTCTTATTTTATATTTTATATTTTTGTATTTATTTTAATTTTTATCATTCTTGTTGTTTGTTCTCTCTCTATTAAATGGTATTTCTGACTTGGAGTCTCACTGGCTTTGCTTTCAAACCAGCACACCATGGGATCCCTGATCACCCCATCCCTCCATCTTTTGGGGCAGGATGGAAGAAACCTGCCCCAGTGCCTCACTGTGTGAGCAAAGAGCAAAACCAAACCTCTCCCTGCCATCCTCATCCTCTGGTGAAGCTTCACAAACGCTGACTGCTCTGCCCAGCTCCCGTAATTAACTCTGCAATTGCAAACCCATTTGCGCAGCTTTGTGCTCAGGGGAAACCTTTATTAAGTTCCTTTTAATCCAAAACCAGTTAGAGCATGATGGTCTTCATAAACAGTCATTCAAAAAAATAAAAAAATAAAAAAATAAAAAAGGCTGGGGGGAACAAGTGGAATTAGAAACTTTAAGACAGCAACCTTTCTCCAGGGTAAAAAAAACAAGGAGAAAAACTGTCTTAGGTGCATTTCTCTTGATGCATTCATACAGCAGGGGTGTTAAAAAGGAGTTTTTCAGTAGTGCAAGGAAAAATCCGCCAGGCTGAGCAGGGAGGGCAGCCGGGGTTTAGCCAGAGGAGGATGAACCTTTCAGGGAATGAATTCCTGATTTCTCCCGGCTGGCCAGAGCCAGAGGCCGGCAGATGGCATCAGGCTCATGTGCTGGGTGGGAGCTGCAGGGCCCTGGCTGTGCCTCAGCAGGGCAAAAACGTGGCCAGAGAATGATCCAGAGGGGCTGCGAGGAGGGGGAGAGCCCCTGGGGTCTGTGAGGAGGGGGATGAGAGTCCCTGGGGTCTGTGAGGAGGGGAATGAGAGTCCCTGGGGTCTGTGAGGAGTCCATGGGGTCTGTGAGGAGGGGGAGAGCCCCTGGGGTCTGCGAGGAGGGGGATGAGGAGTCCATGGGGTCTGTGAGGAGGGGGATGAGGAGTCCCTGGGGTCTGTGAGGAGGGGGATGAGAGTCCCTGGGGTCTGTGAGGAGTCCATGGGGTCTGTGAGGAGGGGGAGAGCCCCTGGGGTCTGCGAGGAGGGGGATGAGGAGTCCATGGGGTCTGTGAGGAGGGGGATGAGGAGTCCATGGGGTCTGTGAGGAGGGGGATGAGGAGTCCATGGGGTCTGTGAGGAGGGGGATGAGGAGTCCCTGGGGTCTGTGAGGAGGGGGATGAGGAGTCCATGGGGTCTGTGAGGAGGGGGATGAGAGTCCGTGGGGTCTGTGAGGAGGGGGATGAGGAGTCCATGGGGTCTGTGAGGAGGGGGATGAGGAGTCCATGGGGTCTGTGAGAAGGGGAAGAGCCTGTGGGGTCTGTGAGGAGGGGGATAAAGGAGTCCCTGGGGTCTGTGAGGAGGGGGATGAGAGCCCATGGGGTCTGTGAGGAGGGGGATGAGAGCCCATGGGGTCTGTGAGGAGGGGGATGAGAGCCCATGGGGTCTGTGAGGAGGGGGATGAGGAGTCCATGGGGTCTGTGGAGAGAGGGATGAGAGTCCATGGGTTTGGAACAGAAGGGAGATAAAGGAGCCCATGGGTTTGGAAGGAGGGGAGTAAAGGAGCCCATAGGGTCTGTGAGGAGGGGGATGAGAGTCCATGGGGTCTGTGAGGAGGGGGATAAAGGTGTCCATGGGGTCTGTGAGGAGGATAAAGGAGCCCATAGGGTCTGAGCAGGGGTCCAAAGGGGCCCTGTTTTTGCCATCAGTCCAACAACAAACCAGGTCCACCTGTGATGTCCCACCTGAGAGAACCCGGGATGTTCCTTTCATCACCTTCGGGCTGGAGATCACTCGGCTGGGACGAGCCAAACCCGCCGTCCACCCTCCCTGCTCCTCGCAGTGAGAGTGCATTAATGTCAGCAGAGAAGCCACGGCCTTACCCTGAACTCCTTAAAAAACAAAGGGAGTCTCTGCTGCCTTCATCTGGCTTTTAATGAATGACCTCTTGTCGCCGGGAGCTGCGTGCGGTGACAAAGGACCTTTGTGGGCCGATATTTATGGTTTCATTTAAGCCAGGGAGTAAGCTGAGGCAGAGGGCTGGCAAATAAGAGCCGAGCCGATGGTTGTGTCTTTAAACTCAAGGGATCTTTATCTAGTTTTTGTGTTAATACAGTTGTCATCTCTTAAATATTTGAGCGACTCACAGCCCTGAACGCTCCCACGCCGGAGGGACGCACAAAAATGACTCCGGCTCTGCCAAGCCCACACCCTCCTCTGGACACTGGGGAGAGGGAAAGGGTTTGCATTTTTCTAATGCCCCCCAAACCCTGCCCACACGTGAAGCCTGCTGTGAGTGCCCACGACCTGCTCGTGGGGGGCCCCGGGCTCCAGCAGCCCTCCCCACACCGGCGACTTGCCAACGCTGATAAACGTTCGCCTTTTCCTTCGGCAGGCCTCGCTGGAGGATTAAACAGCTGGGAGCCGGCAGTGAGAGCGTGTCCCCTCTCCTTTGCCATGCAAACAGAGAAAATTAATCTTCCAGCTTCCTCTGATATTTGGGCTGAATTACAAGCTGGGAGCGGAGATAAAGCGCGGGCGAAGGGAGGCACAGGTACAGCGGAGCCGGGCTGCTGGCACAGGCCTTTGTCCGTGCAGATAACGCTCTCCCCTCCTGGAGTCATGCATAATTCACCAGCGCTGCCTCCCCTGTCCTGGTCATCCCTCCCTCTGCTCTGTTCTCCTCCCTGAGCTGCTGGAGGCTCCGTGTCCGAGCGGGAGCCATGTGTGTGTGCAGGGACACATCCAACCTCAGTGACAGTGACAGTGACAGCGTGGCTCCTGTTGGGACAAAGGTAAGGGGACACTGTCCCCTCCACCTGGAGGCTGATGGAGCAGAGGGGTGACACCCCACAGCCTGAGGGGAGCATCCCTGCAGCTCCCACCTGCAGTCCAGCCAAACACAGCGGCACCCGCGCTCCTGCCAGGACCTGGGCTGTGTTTGGAGTGCCCATCACACCCCAGCCCCCCAAAATCCCCCCACGTTATACTGGGACAGAGGTCACATCCTCAGGGATACCAGGCCCGGCATCAACAGGCACCAACTGCATTTTATTTGGGCGATCACCCGGAGGCCCCTCTTGACAGAGCCGTGCCACACAGAGTGGGAAAACCGTGGAGCTTTTCCACAGCCACCAAGAGTTCCTCTCCCAGAACAAAGCAAGAGCAGCCTCGGTCACTCCCAGCCCAACAGCAAACACACACACACACACCTGCTTAATGATTTTTTGCTTTGTAAACGAAAGTGGTGCCATGAGTTTAATAACCACTGCTTGGGAGTAATTGGGGCGATTATTGTATGGCCCAGGGGGAAAATTGCAGCTTGTTATCTCCAGGGAGTAGCATTAGGATCCAGCAGATAATCAGGCCGTTATTTGTTGCACTTCAGATGACATTTCTCATGGATTTAGAAACGATAGTGATCAAACCACGTTGGCAGAGCCACTGTCAAGCTGCAGAGTCCAGAGACCTGGAAGCTAAATAGCACCTGAAGCTGCCTGGGCCAGCTGCTCCTCCAGCAGGAAGATTGAGCTCAAAGACATCCAGGCCTCAGCAACACTCGTCTCTTCTTTAATTTGATCTTCTCATAAGAGAGGCAACACTCAGGATGAGGAGGCAAAGGGGGTATCAGCTCTGACACGCCACCACCCAGATCTACACTCACTCAGCAATGAGGTTTCTTGAGATCTTTCCTCCTTTTTCTCCCTCTCCACCCCAACCTACCTGTCCCCTCGCCTCCAGCAGCCCTGAAATTTGGGATTTGGGCAGGAGCTGCAGCATCAGGGCTGTTGTTTGCATGGTCCTGCAGAGACCAGCAGTGCTGGGCACCTTCCCCGTGCCACGACCCCAATCCCCCGAGCAGCTCCATCGGATATTTGTGCACCCCCACCAGCAGCTTCCAGCCCCTCGAGGGTTTCTGAGCTGGGGGGAGCCAATTCCAGCAAACCCAGCTGGGGTGGGTGGGCAAACACAGCCCAGCCCCGCTCCTGGCACCCCACCCCGTGCTCACCCAGCACCCAGGGGCAAAGGGGATTTTAGCCAGGCTAAAGGCAGCCAGCGTTGCCCTGGTTTTTCTGAGGTTTTTTAAAGCCTTCTACTTGTTCATAAGATGGAGTCGGTTCTTTAGTCACTGTGCAAAATTAAGGGTCAGTTTTTTACTTTCTCACACTTTGGAATATGAACAACCTTTCTTGGTTTTGTCCACTGTCCTTTGTTTACATATTTCTAGCCTGAAAATAATGTTGGTTGGCAGCTGGTCTGGCCAGTGGGGTGAAGGGGTAGCAACCCCAGAATCCAATCCATAACCAGACACACAAATGTATAAAAATGGCAGAAATAACGAGGCTCGCCCTCTTTTTGGGGAGCAGATTTTCCCTGCAGACCTGCTGTCCCTGTGTTGTTGCTTTGCGTGCTGTTCCAACGAGCCAGAACCCCTGGCACGCTCTCTTTGGTAGGTTTGCTGCACAGGAGCATCCCCAAATCGTGGTTTGGGCTGTGCTCCCAGAGATGGGCTCAGGGATGACACGAGGAGGATCCTGCCAGGCCTGGAGAGCTCCGAGCCGAGGCAGCTCCGCTATTGATCCCCGATCAATGACAGCTCAAGGCCTGGAAATGACAGCGCCTCTCCCCAGCCCTCAGCTCCCAGCCCAGGCTGGAGGCTCACGCAGAGGTTTTGCAATAATCCGAGGAGAGGGGATCACTGCAGGTGGGTTGTTTAACAAATTGGACCCGTAACGAGACAAAAGGCACGGAGGAAGGAGATCTGGTGGGACTGGACCTTTATCTCCGGCACGCTGGCCGCCAAATCTTTGTGCAATATTTATCAAGGGTGAGCGGGCAGGAGGATTGACAGTCGATGCATAAGTGAGGAATTAAAGCCACTGCCATCCTTATCTCCCCGGCAGAGAGGCGAGGGGAGGGGCGGGAGGGAGCTTCGAGCCAGCCCAGGGCAATCGACTTTGAAACCATTTGTGGATTTAAAGAGTCCAAACTTTATTAGCTCAGCTGATGGGGAGCGGAGCAGAAGCACCAAGAGGGCAAAGCAGCACACCCACATCCCCCGGCTGCCGGAGCCGAGCGCTGCCTCGGGGCAGGCATTCCCACTGGGAAGTCCTTTGTGTCACATTTGGTGGTTGGAGGACAGGGCAGAGCTGCCCCCGAGGCTCCAGGTAAGGGCTCTGTGGTCTTTCAAGCCGAGTTAAAATTCACTTTTCAGCCGAGCAGTTTAGGAGCTGCTGCACTTTCTCTCCTGGTTTCACTCAGCGGTGAGACAAAGGCAGGCGGTGCTCTGCCCTCGGGATTGTCACGGTTTTCACAGTCGGAGTCTCAGCTCCTGGGGAGAGCAGACACTGCTCGGCACTTCCAGCCACCCTGTGAATCTGCCCCAGGAGACACAGGCAGGAAAAACACAGGGGAAGGGATGGACACAGCCCCCAGAGCCACAGAGCTCCCAGTCAGCCCATCCAGGGGGTTTGAGGCATCCCCAGGGAGGGCAGCTCAGCCCCCGGCCCCGCCGGCTGCGGGTGGCGAGCAAAGGGCTGCCAGCATCCCCTGGGAATCCCCAGCGATCACATAACGCCTGTAATTAACTCGATTATTGGCTTTTCTTTTGCTGAGGCTGCACGTTCAAGATGGGCTCCATCTGCTCCTTGCATGGGCCTGGCTGTCTCGGGAGGGGACAAAGCCCCTCCTTCCACAGAAATGTGGCATTTCTGCCAAGAGGGGACAAGGACAAGGCCACCCCCGGGGGCAGCAGCAGCCCCTGGACAATGGCTGTGGGTCCAGCTGCCCAACTCGCCCAGCCCTTCCACCCCCCACCAAACCCTTCCACCCTTCCACCCTTCCCCCTGGGCACCCACCAGCTCCACCGGGGCCATTAAATTGTTTAAGGGGATTTGCATCTCTGTTAATTCCTCTTCGATGCAAATAAGAACCAGGGGAGCCAAGTGGGAGACGCTGGACTGTGCTGATCCCTGTGCCTGGAGCATCCAGGGCCGGATCCCCCCTCCCTGCACAATCCCTCCTGCAGAAATGGGACACGAGCACCACCGAGCAGCGCCAACGCCGGAGTAATTCCCAGCTCCAGCCCTTTCCAGGCAGGCTCCCCCTTTGGTTCTCGTAAATCCTCCCCAGGTTATTCCAGCCGCTGTCACGGAGCCGTGGCAGCAAATCTGAGCTTAGCTGGGAGCGGCGCCCGCGGGTCCCCAGCACCCATCTGCGCCTTTGTCTCCGCAGCCTCTTCCCCTCCTCTGTGCCGCAAAGAAACGCTGCGAGTTGCAACATTGCTTTAATTTGTTTGCCAGCTTTCCGAGATGGAGCCGCTCCTGCTCCCATCGGTGCCGTTTGAGGATGCTGGCAGCGTTAACCCTTTGGCTCCCACACCTCCCCGAGATGCTGGAGCAGCTTTTGCACGCCCGAGGCAAGAGAGGAGCCTCCCCCCAGCCCGGCTCTGCAGCCGGCCTGGCACTTCCCAGATGGAGGGATCCATTTCTCCTTCCAGCTACCCTCAGCATTTCCGTAATGAGATGAGTTCTGTTGTGACCACAACCAGTGTCACAGGGAATAAAAGACAAAGTGAGCCAGGCGGGCTCTGTGGCAGCGACAAGGACACGAAACAGCCGCCAGCAAAGCCAGGGCAGCGCTGGTGGAGAGGTGGTGTGGGACGAGGGGGGCAGCACAGGGGGACGGGCTGGGAGGGGCTGGGGGTTCCTGGAGGTTCCTGTGTCACACACGGCACATTCTGGGATCTCACCTGTGCACACACACACCTGTGAGCCATGGGGCTTCACCAAGGTGGGGCACAGCTCTGGGAGCACCAGCGTGGCCCAGCAGGGACATTTCTGCTCAGGTAGATCCAAACCAGCTCCTGACACGGATATCAGAGCGGGAAGAGATCAAGGAGCCAGGAGGGATGGCAGCCACACAGATCCCTGCTTGACCCAGCGTCCTGTGGAATGAGTTTGTTCCATCTCTGCCCCACGAACAGATCCCACCCAGCCTGAGCATCTCCAGCCCCTTCAGTCCAGCCCCAGGGCTCTGGAATTCTTTCTCTGGACACTGGGTAGAACAACTGGGGACGGCAGGAGCCACCCAAGATGGAATTTGTGCACAGGGGAAGTGTTTTAGGACAGTGGTTGAGCAGCAGCCAGTGGTTTTGTGTTGTCTCATGCTAATTGCTCGAGCTAATGAAGCCACACACCCATCTTGGTGATTTTCCACAGGGTTTCCATCCGCCTTCGCTTTTCAAGGTGCCGTCCACAACTCCGGAGAGACGCGGCTGATTGATTCTGAGGTTCCGGGATGGAAAAAGGGTGGAAACAACCCCGAAGGGGCCACAAAAAACACCCTCAGCCCCAAAGCAGGCGAAGGGCACCAGATGCAAGGGTGACGAGCAGCAGGAGCAGGAACCCCCAGCCATCCAGCCCCAGGAGAGCAATGTTGGTGCAACACAGACGCAGCGTTACGGCTCTTCCCGAGGCTGCTGGCAAGGAGGTGTTCCTGCCCTCCCACAGGATACATCCCCGGGGAGTTTGCTGCCTCTTGGGGAGGTTCTTGGGCTCTTGGGGATGGTTCCTGCTGCCAAAACCCCCAGGAGAGCCCAGGCCACCTTCCCTGTGGCTCCGTGCCTCCGCTCTGCACCGCAAGGTGCACGGCTGTTAAGCATTTCAACCTCCTTTTCATCCCCAGCGCAGTTCTGAAGGTTTAAATAGAAAGATATCAAAATAAAAGATAATTGTTGAGAAAGATGAATAAGGGGGAGAAAAAAACTCCATCAGCACGGAGGAACTCTTGTCTAATTTCTCACCCACGCAGAGCACAACGATATTAGTGCCTTCAACTCTGCTTCGTAAAAGCTTTCATGGCTTTATTACCAGCTCCCCGAACAGCTTGTCCTTTTAATAAGCCAAGGCCTCCAGATAGCAGATCTGCCCATGGGAGATCCCATCAGGACGTGGTTAATCCAGGCAGAAATAGCACAGAGCATCATCACGCTCACCTGACTGAGGGAGCCCTTGTCTGAGGCAGGAAAAGGTTAAAACCCTCCCCAAAATGCAGGGGGAGAGGGGAGGGAGGGAGACTGAACCTCCTCCCGGGTGGGTTAAGCGGTGTCCTCACCTTCCCCACCAGCCCTGCTCTCCACAGCCGCTGGCACTGGCGATGGAGGCCTTTAATTATCCAAACTGCTGCCCCTCACGGAATTAAATGCTGCTGAGGATGACTCAGTGTTTAATGGACTGGCTGCTCCTCACGCCGGGAGAGCCAAGAGGGTGCGAGCGAGAGCGCGGCACAACACGGCGTAAATCACCCGGGAACGCCGCTCACGGGCCCCGGTGACCCAGCGGCTCGGAGCAGCCTCTGCTGGGTTTAAACTCTGCTGTTTTCACTCAGGATAACCCCGGGGAACTCCTGGGAGCAGCAGCTCCGGGCAGTTCAGGTCCACCCTCCACCCAGGCTGGCTGTGACCCTTCCCCAGCTGCCACCGCGTGGGTGCTGGGGATGCCTTGATTTAGAAACCCCGAGCCCTGCTGGGTTCTCTGTTCCCGGGACTCAGATGTGGTGATTTCCTTTGGAAAGGTCTCAGCAGTGGTCAGATGTGGTTTAGAAGGCAAACAAGTGCCAGAGGATGTGACACAAAGCTTGATGCAAAGCTTGAGCCTTTGCTTTTCCGCCCAGGACAGCCCCACGCTTGGGGCCAGCCCAAGGCAGCGTGGCAAGAAGCAGCTCTGTTAATAGCCTCGTTAGTCTCACCAAGATGCTGAGGCTTTGGCTTCCAGCAATAATTAACGATGTGCTCATGAATTAGGAAACCCTGGACCTCTACCAGGATCTCTGTGGAGGCAAAGGAGCAGCTCTTGGTTCAGAGCTGGAGCAGAGCTGTGCCTCGAGGAGCAGCACAAAGCTGGGAATGGCCAGCAGGGACAGGCAGGGGCTTCTTTGCCTGTCTTTAATGGCAACACCAGTTTTTCTCCAGGTACCCAACACCTGGACCTGGAAAACAGCAAAAATTTCTCCGTGGAAAATGTTGTCAAGGCCTGGCACAGGCGGTGCTGGGCAGTGGTGGAGGCACTGGAGGGATTTAGGACACGTAGACGTGGCTCAATGGTGGCCTTGGCAGTCAGAGGATGATCTTGGGAGTCTTTTTCCATCCCAAATTCCATCTGTGCAGATGCAAAGGTCCCTGATGCTGGAGCTGCCCCACCAGCCAGAAAGGCACACCTAAGAAGTCCTAATAAGGTCCCACGGTGCCTCATTTGAATACAATTTACTGTCGCTAATGATGCTGATGGTTGTTTCCCCAAGCGAGGAAGTATTTGGCCCCAAAATGGGCTCCTGGAAGCAATTTCAGACGGCAATCTGTAATGCTGGAGCTGATGGAAGCAATTTGCAACCCATTAGCAGAGATCGGCTGTGAAGATATTTTACACATCACTCAGTCCAGGTTTGAGGAGGGGGGATGGAATTTTTCCCCCCTCTCCTCTGGAATCTTTGTCCTGGATGGGGTGAACAGCACAGAGAGCGCTGCCTCTGCAGCCCCAGCAGCTTTGCCACAGGCCAATGGTGACCTCTGAATTAAATCCCTTAAATACACAAATACAGCCCCAGACTGCAGGGCCAGGCACCCCCAGAGCCTCACGCTCCAGGAAGGGACACGGAGGCGCCCAGCACCTCCAGCACCCACAGCACTAATTGACATTATTAATTCATTTACCTTCTGGACAGCAGCTGATGCAGGTAAAGAAGCAATTTGCAAGCAAGGGCTGCGTCCATGGAGGGAGAGACAGCACAACCCCAAAATCTCATGGAAAAACATCACTTATCCATCCTTGCCCTGGGGATGCTCTTCCAAGAAGCAGGGTGGGAGCTGCTTTCCGTAACCGCGGTGTGCACGGTGGAGCAGGGACAAGCTCTGCTGGGAGGGTGAGAAAAGAGCCCCAGGCCCTGAGTTCTCCCTTGGCCCGAGCTCCCGAGGTGCTCCCAAGGCACCACCAGTGTCTGCCTGTCTGCTGGAGCCAGCGCTGGGAGCCTCAGCTCTGCAGCACCTTGCCTTAATTACCTTTTCCATTTTAATTAGAGCTGAGGGGAGCCCTGGTTGCTGAATCCGTGCTCTGAGCACCCGTTTTTAACAGGAGGGCTCTACCACAGCCACTCACACCCCATCACTCCTCGCTAACCCCTTGAAGCCTTTGTGCCTTGCGGTTCTCACCTGCTGTAACCTCCTCGCCCATCCCACCGCCCTCGGCTGGTTCCGCCGTCTCTCCCAGCAGGAATTAACACAACCCTCACGTGGCTTCCCCAAAAAAAATAACACGGAAACGCTCCCAGTCCCCACGCTCCACTCGATTCCAAGGATGCAGCTGCATTCTCCCTGGACGAGGGCCAGCGGTGAGGAAGTTTCCTCTGGCCGCTCTCCCCCTCCCTGGCTCCTTGTAGAAAAGGGTCCTGGGGTATCTGAGGCCCCAGTAGCTCCACGAGACCCCCAGGAAATATTCTCCATCCAAGGGATGCAGCTGAGCCTCTTCCCTGGGGTTTTTTGTGCTCCAGAATTCAAGGACTCCCAAGAACATCCACGAGCTCACCTGCCCCAGCCCGAGACCTCCTCCCTCCCTGCCCAGCCGTGCTGCCGGGGGATTTGCTGTGGGTAAAACCTCTGCAGAGAGAGACTTCTCATCTGGAAGGAAAGAAGGCAGGGCCAGGGGGGGAACAAGCACTTTCTAAATGTGCTTCTCCCTTATCCCAGCAGCACATCCTTCCCCGGGCTCCGTCAGGAGTGCTGATGGAGGGGCAGCTCTCAAGCAGGGAGCTGTGACTGCAGAACGGAGAGGGAAGGGAAAGGCAGGGCTGGGAATGCTAATGCTGCTCTCCCGGCCTGGCAGCCACGTCCCCAGGCTCCGGCAGGGCTGTCCCCGAGCCTTGCAAGGAGGGGCAGCGGCTCAGGGGGTGGCCCTGTCCCCCACATCTACTGCTCCCAGGTGCTCCCGGTGTAAAACTCGGAGCTCCTGCTGGGGCAGGGGAGAGGATGCTCCAGAAAAGGAGCCCAAGCCGTAGGATTTTGGGGACAGGGTTCTGTATCCCTAAATTCCCACTCTCCCAATTTGCCACGGTTCAGGTGGGGACACCGTGCTGGGAAGGCAGCTCTGGGCAGGGACACAGCTCGTGACCACCCTGGGGTCTGGCTGTCCCTTGCCAACATCACACTTGTAAAGGACATCGAAGCATCCTTTTCCATTTGACTGCAGCCGCCTTACTGGGAGCAGTGGGCGGGCGCCCGCTGCAGCCTCCGGCCGGGGGGCTCAGCGTGGGTGACGGGGGCTCCCCGCTCCCCTGGGAGCAGCTGGGGGCTGGGGGAGATGCGCTGGCACCGGGGGCAGCTGGGCAGTGCCGTGGAACAGCCCCGGTGTGCCCCGGGGAGCAGCAGAGCACCCCGGGAGCAGCGCGGGGACCACGGCAGGAGGACGATGCTGGAGAGGGGCAGCGTGTCCTGAGCAGGGGCCCGGCAGGGTCGGTCCCTGTCATGGTGACAAAGCCACGGGGCGAGGCCGGGGTGACACTTGAGGACACGTGTGCCCCACGGCCACAAAAGGGCTGGGAGGGCACCGGTGCCCCCCGAAAGGAGCAACCCCGGCGTGTCCCAGCACCCGCCCCGGCGCTGGGGCCAGCACGGGTGAAGCCTGAAGGGTAAAGGAGAGGTGGGTCAGGGCTGCGGGGGGCTCCGGGGGGCTCCGGGGGGCTCCGGAGCAGCGAGGGGCCGGAGCATCCCTGGCAGGCGCTGGGGGATGGGAGCGGCACACGCACACGCACACACACATTACCCACATGCACACGGCAGCAGCACCAACAGCCCCTGCCAGCGCCTGCAATCGCTGGAGCGCCGCTCCTGCGCCTCTCCCTCCTCCTCCTCCTCCTCCTTCTCCTCCTCCTCCTCCTCCTCCTCGCTGCCCACCGGCCTGCGGCACCCCTCACCGCTCCGCGGCCTCCGGCCCCACCAGCGCTCAGACAATGACTTCATGCGGATTATGCATCTGAAGAAATCACCAGCTCCCAGATAGCCACAGGGGGAGGTATCCATGTGTTTGGCAGGGAAGCAGCCTCCTGCTCGCCTTCCTTCTCCTCCTCTTATCTCCCCGCACACGGCAGCTGCCTCCTCTCCAGCGATGGTCGCCTGCGGTCCCCCCGCGCGGCGCTGAGGCCCCGGCGCATCCCCCGCTCCCACGCTTGCACCAAGGTACCAACGAGGATATTTTTATTCCCCCCACCACCCCCCCCGCTTCTTTTCCGGTTCTCCCGCCGCTGCCGGGCTCGGTGCCTCAGCACCCCCGGTGCCTCAGCACCCCCGGTGCCTGCTCCTCGTCCCCAGCCCCGGCTCCCTCGGCGCAGCGGCGGCGGCGACGCGGACCCGGCTCCAGCCACGGCCGCCGGCCCCGATCCCAGGTTTGCATCCTCGATTCCTCCGTATGGCTGTCGATGCGACCGGGGCCATTTGTGGGAGGGCAGGGGGAGCCAGGGCAGGTGGGAGGGGAGGGGGAGATGAGGTGTAGGGGGGGGCACAGCACCCCAGTCCTGCCGTGGGATGGGGAGGGCAGGGAGGAGGTGGGAGGGGAGGAAACGCAAGAGGCTGCATCCAAATAAATGTATTTATGTACATATATATCTATATGCATGTCTGTGTGTATATATATATATATATATGTAGGCTTGGGGGCAAGAGCAGAGCACAGCAAAGCATCTGCCCCTGGCGGGCGCCGCCGTGGGCCCAGCAGCACCCACGGGGCACCCACGGGCGCTCCCTCCCTGTGGCAGAGCGGCCGCCCGGGGCTGCCGGCACTGACCATGATGGACCTGAAAGTGGACGAGGAGGAGGTGGACAGCGGGCAGCCGGTGAGCATCCAGGCCTTCGCCAGCAGCTCCACCCTGCACGGGCTCTCGCACATCTTCTCGTACGAGCGGCTGTCACTGAAGCGCGTGGTGTGGGCTCTCTGCTTCCTGGGCTCGCTGGCCCTGCTCGCCCTGGTCTGCACCAACCGCATCCAGTACTACTTCCTGTACCCCCACGTCACCAAGCTGGACGAGGTGGCGGCCACCAGGCTCACCTTCCCCGCCGTCACCTTCTGCAACCTCAACGAGTTCCGCTTCAGCCGAGTGACCAAGAATGACCTGTACCACGCCGGGGAGCTGCTGGCCTTGCTCAATAACAGGTGGGTGCCGGTGCCTGCAGGTGGCCCTGGGTGACATCTCGGTTAGTCTGGACGCCAGCCAGAGCCACCAGGTCCTGCTGGGCGTGTGGGTCCAACACTGGGCTGCCCCAGGCGGCTCCAGTGCAGACAGATCCCATCCCCAGTGTGCAGCACATGCAACAAGGCCAGGGACACACCCCTAGGGCCCTGTGGGGCTGATCCAGCTCACCTGGCTGCAGTGCCATGTCCTGGGTGCCATCACACCTGGCTGCAGTGCCATGTCCTGGGTGCCATCACACCTGGCTCCAGTGCCGTGTCCTGGGTGCCATCCCATGCAGCGAGGCCAGGGGTGCCAGCAGGTGAAGCCACTGTGACCCCCACCCCAGGATGGTGCCATTCCTTGGGCTGTGGAAGCCCCTCACCCGTGGCTGTGGCAGCTCCTTTGTTCACTCCCTGCCATGCCAGTGCCAAGGGGCTTCACTGCTGTCCCCACTCCTCCCCCAGGGAGGGGTTTTCAGGCATGACAGCAGAGCTGAGACCCAGCCCATGTCCCAGCAGGGCCACCACCTTGCCAGGATGCCACCAAAGGCACAGGGCAGGTGGCTGGGTGTCCTCAACCAGGGACCAGCAGTGGGGCAAGTGGGATGGGTTTGGAATGTGGCCACTGCCCAGCTTCTCCTCATCCATCCTTCTGCCATCCCTCGTGTGCCTCCGGGCCACTTTGTGCTCTTGGATGCCCTGGAAGTGCCACGTGCAAGGCGTGGCTGTGCTGAGCCCACGCAGGGGCAGCTCCTGGCAACCCCAAGTGGCCTCTGCCAGTGGCAGCAGCCACCAGGGCCAGGCCTGAGCCCCTCCCTGCTCTCTCCCCCAAGATACGAGATCCCAGACATCCAGACAGCCGACGAGAAGCAGCTGGAAATCCTGCAGGACAAGGCCAACTTCCGAAACTTCAAGCCCAAACCTTTCAACATGCTGGAGTTTTATGACCGGGCCGGCCACGACATCCGGGAGATGCTGCTGTCCTGCTTCTTCCGTGGGGAGCAGTGCACCCCCGAAGACTTCAAAGTGGTGAGTGACCCTTGGGCCCTGCCCGGCGCCGCCTTTCCCCCACGCAGGGAGGGGTTTTGTCCACCTGTGGCTGCTCCTGCCTCCTTCCAGCTGGGAAAGGACGGGCAGCACCATCACTCAGGGGGTGCCCTCAGGTTTTGGAGGTCCAGGGGTGCGTGTGGCTCCGTTCAGCTCCGTGGGCTGCTCCCACACGGCTCCCCGGGAGCGTTTGGGCTCTGCGAGGCAGGGCTGGAAGCTGCCATGGTGAGGAGTGGAAAAGCAGGGAGATCGTGGATGGCCCGATCCCTTGGGAATGTGGCTCCCAGCGGCCCCGTGCCGTGCCCTGCCGTGGAGGTTGCTCTTGTGCTGATGGATCCAGCACACAATCAAGCCTTTATCCCTGCGCCTGCCCGGCCCCGTCCAGCTGGGAGCGGAACAGTGCCGGCTATTCGGGGGCTGCCTAATCAATTCGGCAGCGCCGCCGCTCCCGAGCGGCTCCGGCGTGGAGCCCCTGTCCCTGCTCTCTCCTCGGGGTCCCCACCCTTGTCACCAGCCCAGGGATGTCCCCTCTTGTGCCCCACGCTGGGCACGGCTGGGTGCACCCAGAGCGGTTCGGGCGGTTTTGATCGTCGGCATTAAATCCCCGTGCCGGGCTCTTTCCACGAGCAGGTGTCTGTTGTCAGCCATGAGGCGTTTTATTTGTTAAATGGAGGCACACTGCAGCCCGGAGGGGGCTGGATCCCCTCCAGCAGGGCCAGCTCCAGCCTGTGCCCGGCACTAACGCCGGCTCTTCCCGGGGCACGGTCACGTTTTCTGCGCTGAACCATCCTCAGGGACCTTCGTCCCAGCTTCCCTCCCTTCATCTGTTGGGTCCCAAATCCCTGTGCTCTGCAGCCCCTTCAAGCAGCAAAAGCCAAACAGACTCAGCTGGTTTGTTATTCCTGCCTGGGTTATTCCTTGCAGGAGGTTGGGATGATTTAAGGGGTTTGATTAGAGGAAGCCGGCTCTGTGCTACATCTCTGTTGCTCTTTGGGGTCCCCTTGCAGCCCAGCGCGGGGAGGGCTGTGTGTGGTGGG
Organism: Prinia subflava; assembly: GCF_021018805.1. NCBI lineage: Eukaryota > Metazoa > Chordata > Aves > Passeriformes > Cisticolidae > Prinia > Prinia subflava. The sequence continues at coordinate 810,395 of NC_086280.1, read as the reverse complement.
GCTGGGACAGGCTCCTGGCACTCTCAGATGTTTGTAGGGGTTGTCTCAGCAGTAAATCCCCTCTGCCTGGCTGCTCCCTCCCCGGGCTGAGCCAGGCTCGGTGCTGCTCTGGGATCAGCACTGGGTGTGCACCCCACGCTGCCCCGGTGGGACCCCACCTCCCCACACAGGGGCTGGGACCCCTCTGCACTTTGGGAAGCCCCTGCAGTGTCCAGGGACGCTTCTGCATCCAGGGCTGCCCCTGCTCTCTCGCTGCTCCAGAGGGGGCAGAGAGAGATTTGCCAGGGGGAGCTGGGGGCTGCCCAGACCCCACAGCCTGGGGCAGAGGGTGACAACCAGGGGCTGATGGGGACGGCCTGGAGGTCAGTGGGGACAGCCTGGAGGTCAATGGGGACAGCCTGGAGGTCCGGGGGTGGGTGGGGCGGGGCGGGGGTCGCGGGGCTGGCCAGGGGGCGATGCTGGCGGCCGGCACAGGAGCGCGGTGCCGCCTGATCTGTCCCCGGCACAAGCGAGGGCTCGGGGCAGCCGCGGCGAATGCAAATGAGGGGCTGGCGGAGCCCAGATACCTGGGGTGACCTGGAAAGAGGAGGAGCCGCCTCCTGCCCGGGTCCCCCCTCCCCGTTCGCTGCCGGGGCGGGGGAGCAGCGGCACCGGAGCAGGGACCCCCCGTGTGCCCCCCAAAGCACCCACCCGGAGCGGCCCGGGGGGGCTATGGGCCGGTGTCACCCCCCAGCATCACCTGCAGCCAGGACAGGGTCCCCTGGCATCCCCTCGATGCCCTGGAGAAGCCAATTCTGGGATGATTCGAGCTTTTCCCACCTCCTCTTTCATCCTGTGCCATCACCAGCCGCATCGGGGGTCCTGGCATTGCCCAGCCCCCTCCATGCCCACCCCTGCCCGGTGCTCCCCAGGGACACTCGGGTGGAGCTGACCAGGCTCAAACTCATCCTCTACTGGAAAATGAACCCTTTAAAGAGACATGGGGGGACCACTGGCCCACCCCAGCTCTGCCCTGGCCCTTCACAGCCCCTCCAGCACCAGGGCAGTGTTCGGTGCCCACCACAGCTCCCCCCCTGCAGCAGCCCAGGGCAGGGACGAGGATGCACAGGGAGCTGCCGGGATCTCCTCCCCAAAACCCTAAAGCATGACCCGAAAGCCTGGAGAGGCAAACACAAAGCTGAGGGACAAGCCTTGACCTCCCTCAGGACATGGCCTTGAGGGACATGGGCTGAGATGTCCCCGTCCCCAGGGCTGTCCCCGTCCCCAGGGCTGTCCCCATGCCCAGGGCTGTCCCCATGCCTCACACGGGGGTGGCACAGGCAGGGGACAGACACGTTGTCCTTTGCAGGAGGGGGCTCGCCCCGTTTCGGGGCCACGCTCCCTGACACCCTCATTAGCAGCACGGATCGATGTTTGACTCTTCCTGCTTCATTATTTATGAGCTGGAGCCCTCCCTCCGCTGCGGGAGCGCCCGGCTCCCCCCGCCGGCTCCCCGCTCGCAGTTCCTCCCCTCTCCGTGAGCTTCCCCCGGAGCCTCGCACATCCACAGGGATCCGCGCCTCTCCCGGCAGGGGAGAGGCCCCGCGAGTGCCGGCTCTGGGCTCCAAATCCCCGGGAAAAAAAGCAGAAACGGCAGAGGATGAGCTCCCTCTCCACACCCCGGTGTGGGAATCGGGCTGCGTGAAACCTCGGGAAGTGCCCCGTGCTTGGGGAGCTCCTTTTGGGTGGTCGGTGCAGCCAGGGGGGGACAGGAGAGGCCGTGCCCGGGGTGGCACAAGGTGAATTTGCAGCTTTTCCTCCTCACACGCTGTGAGCCCGTCCAGGAGAGCCCCATCCCTGTCACCGCCCTGCTCCGGGCACGGTGGCCGAGCCTGGAGCCCCGGGCAGCGAGCGTGGGACAGCCTCGATGAGCAGGAGAGGATTAAGACCTCTGGACTGTTTCCATGAGGCCCCGGGGCTGAGCTGGCACTAGGGAGAATCGAGTTTGACGTGGAGATCATGCCGCTGCCTTGTGCATTGGATTCTGCATCCTCTGCCCTGGAAACACCGGGAGCACGGAGAGGGAGAGGCAGGGAGGGAGGGGAAGGGGCAACAAACCCCAACCACACTCCTCTCGTCCTTCCTCCCATCTCTGGAGCAGCGAGGGAGCTCCTGTGATGGAGAACAGATCCTGCTCCCCACAGCTCCCCCTGCTCCCTGCTGAGCCTTCTGAGCCCACTGGTGAACCCCACCAGACACCTCCAGGTCCTGCTGTGCCCCCCTGCACCCCCAAAACCTCTCTGCACCCCTGGGCTCCCTGCTCAGCCCACCTCGCTCCAGCTGGGGGGTGTTGGAGCTCTGCTCCTGCCACCCCCTCCCCAAAAACCCCTTGTGTGGTTCAAACCTGCCCCATTGGTGGGTGCTGGGGTGTTCTGCAGCACCCATGGGACCTCAGATACACTCGGGGTGCTCAAATTGGGGGGTGCTGCTGGTGCCCTGCTCTCCCTGGCTCTCAGCCCTGCAGGATCCAGGCCCCAGCCCCTTCCAGGGGACCCCGAATGCAGCCCCGGCCCCACGGCAGTCACAAGGCCGGAGCCCCGTGGCGAGCGGAGCTCCCCGCGGCGCAGCGTTAGCGGATAATCACGGAGCCGGGGTGAGAAGCATCTCCAACACAGCTGGAGAGAGCGGGCGCGGGAATTACTGATACCCAGACATTTCCTGGAGCTTTTGACAGTTAATAAACAAACCGCATGGGTCCATCTGGCTCTGGAAAAACAACTTGGGGACAGAGCGTGGGCACCAGGCTGGCCCCAGATAGTCCCGTCCTGGTTTGGGGCTGGTTCCCGGCAGCGTTCCGAGCCCCAGCGGAGCCGGTGCATTTACAAAATCTGTAAAGACACTGGAGCGATTTATGCAAATCACATTTTAAAGCGGCACACAGGCTCCTAAATAACTCATGAGCGTCGGAAACCGCTGGCGTGTGTCCGTCGTTTCTGAGCACTGATTCACCCCGGGCATCCCCGCGGTGTTCCCGGCTGAGCATCCTCACCCGGAACAGCGGCAAACCCCGCCCGGCCTCAGCCCCACACCGGCCTCTCTCCACGGCCAAGCAGCGGCAGAGTTTGACCCCCGGGGCTGCCCCGTTTTCCGGGTGGATGAAGCAAACCCAGCGGGAGATGATCGGAGGTGACGGAGCAGAGGAGCGGCCGCGCTCAGGACCGCGGCGCTTTGCTGGTGGTGACTCGGCTCTCCCGGGACGTGCAGCGGGTTGGGAGTGCCCCGGCTCTGCTCGGCAGCCCGGAGGTTTTCCCGTATCACTGTATTTCGCTCAGAGCAAATCATGCAGAAAGCAGCCGTGAGATGTTTCGCCCTCGGGCACGGAGCGGAGACACTCAAGCGTTGCTCCTCGGCTGCCTCCTTGTCCCGGCTTCACCCAGGCATTCCCAGAGCTGGTCAGGAGGAAGGGCTGGGGAGCCCTCGGCTCTTTGTGGCCTTGCTGACCCCACGCTGAGACAAACGTGGATGGAAACTCTTGTGGGAAGCCGCTCTTCCCTCTCCCTCTGCGGCAGGACAGCGACGCCGCGGCACAGCCCCGGCACCGCTGAGCCCACCACGACTGATCCTGGCCAGGATGAGGAGGATGAGGAGGATGAGGAGGATGAGGAGGATGAGGAGGATGAGGAGGATGAGGAGGATGAGGAGCAGGAGGGATGAGAACACAGCCCTTGTGTGGCACGGGGAGAGGCCCCCACGTGCCTGCACCTCGCAGCCGCGTCATTGGAGCCGTGAGTGGCACCTCCAGCACCTGAACCTCGGAGCCCTGGAAAACAGGGGGGTTAGAGGAGAAGGATTTGTGGGATCAGGGCCAGGCTCAGCCATGCCCAGCCCCAGCAGCTCCCCCTGCACACCCAGAGGTGTCACACTCACACCCCCAAAGCTCTGCACACACCCAGAGGTGTCACACTCACACCCCCAAAGCTCTGCACACACCCAGCGGGGTCACACACACAAGCACCTTGCACGTGTGGAGATGTCACATCCCCAAGGCACTTTGCACACCCAGAGGTGTCACACTCACACCCCAAAGCACTTTGCACACCCAGAAGGGTCCCACACACCCAGAGGTGTCACGCCAACAGCTCAGAGCATCTCAGCTTCACCTCTGGCCAATCCTGCTCCTCCTGCAAGGCCTTTGCGCATAACGACTCATTAACAAATGAATAATTAACGATTATTAATAAGCTGTAATGGCATCTGTGGCTGTTGGAAGAGATGAGGAGTGGTATCCGACCATGGAGGTGAGGATTTCATGGCTGAGGACAGGGCCCGTGTGTGCCAAGGGATCCACAGGCTGGAAGCACAGCCCTGGACAGCACCAGCGTGTGAGGGGTTCCAAGGGTTCCCCTCAGCCTCCCCTCGGTGTTTTCCCAGCCCTCTCTCCCTGATATCCAGTGGGGAGAAGCCAAGCTGGAGGAGACAGATCCCCCGAGCCTCTGGAACCACAGATCTCCACAGGGAGACCAGGAAATTCACTGTCCCGCTGCCTTTTTGCCTCTGTTTCATTCCTCTGGCTGTTTGCAGCCACCTGTGTTTTATCGCCTGTGGAGCTTGGCCGGGGCTCCCGAGGCAACGCTGCAATTCCTGCTCCAGCCAGGGCTCAAGGAGCTCCTCACCACCTCTTATTTATTTATACAGCACCAACACTTGGATGTTATAACCAATTATTTATTTTTGGAGGGGTTTTTTTTCTGTATGGAGGGTTTGATGTGTTTGCTCTCAGCCCAAGGACGGAGCTGGGGCAGGGCGTTCCCACCCACTCCGTGATTTATCAAGGATTTTAAACCTCCTGCTCTCCTGGCAGGGACAGGGACACCCTCCCAGAGCCACCACACGCCAGGGCTGTGTGACTGCTGTGCTTGGATGAGATGAGATTTGAAAAGCGTGAGAAGCGCGGGGCTGGAGCGAGCGAGGAAACCAGAGCGGAGCTCGGCGGGTCCTTCCCCCTGTGCGCTGGAACCGCCGGCTCCAATCTGCCTGCACTGTCTGAGCCTTTGTGAAGGGTGTCGGAAAAAATCCTGACCTGCTCACGGGCGATTCCTGATGGGCAGGAAACGCGGGAAGGTGCCGGGGGTGAGGGTCAAGGGAACGACCCCGGACGGGCGGGAATCGGCAACGCCTCCGGCAGCGTCCTCGGTGACCCTGGTGACCCCTGCATGGCACAAAGGGACACTGGCAGTGTCCTGGCAGGGCCCTGGTGACCCCTGCATGGCACAAAGGGACACTGGCAGTGTCCTGGCAGGGCCCTGGTGACCCCTGCATGGCACAAAGGGACACTGGCAGTGTCCTGGCAGAGCCCTGGTGACCCCTGCATGGCACAAAGGGACACTGGCAGTGTCCTGGCAGGGCCCTGGTGACCCCTGCATGGCACTAAGGGACACTGGCAGTGTCCTGGCAGAGCCCTGGTGACCTCAGCATGGCACAAAGGGACATTGCTGGCGGGTGAATCACCGGGAAACTCCCAGCAGCACAAACTGGTTCAATTAGAGGAGTGTAAACAGATCCTGGAGAGGAGGGGACAGCAGGGTCACAGCCAAGGCTCCAGGGACGAGCTCGGCTGCCCATGGAGCCACAGGGGGGTCCCAGTGGAGCCCCCCGAGCCCCCGGGCCAGCGTGGCCTCAGTGCCCGGGGCAGCAGCACCGGCACCCGGCAGGGCTGGCTGGGAAGAACTTGCCCAGGAAAGCTTTGAAAGATTAATAGAGTTTAAATGGAAGCGTTTGGAGAGGAGATAAGGCTCATCTGATATGAAATCATATGGAACAACGGGATCCAGGGAGGCCCTGGCTCTATAATGAAGTCCACTTAGCACATTACTCACCGTAATGTGCTTTTTATTAAAGTCCTGTGCTGCAGGTGCTGAGTCTGCAGCCGGGGACGCGGCACAGGGACCTGGAGTACCGGACCCCGCCACCAGAAGCAGCAGGGATGAAAAAATCACCTTTGGCTTGGTGTTTCCCATCCCGTGTTTGACCCAGGGACGCGACTCTGGCATCCCCCAGTGCCCGCGGCTGGGGCTGGCGGGCCTGCAGGGACGGGGTGGAGAAGAGGCGGAGGTGGGGGAATAATACAGAGGAAAAACTCCTTTTTTTCATCGTCAATTTTCCTGCATTAGAATGTGACATGCTAATCCACTGTGAAGCGTCTAATCTGGGGGATAAAGGGCCGGATAACACAAGCTGCGCCCGGCTTGGCTGGCGGAGCGAGCCGAGGCAAGGTGGCAGCATCTGATAAAGGCTGCGGGATTAGTCCCGGCACGGATCCCGCCCGCCCGGGCAATCCCACCTTGCTTGGCTGCCTCTGCTCCGTCTCTCGCCAGGGTCAGGGAGGGATCCGCAGCCCTGGAGCCGTCCCAGCGCGGCTCCTCCCGCCCGGTGCCTCCAGCACCATCCTGACAGCTCTGGGAGCTGCAAACGCATCCCTGGGCCAAGCCACGTGGAAAAACTCATTTTTCTGCCTTTTGATTCGCACACCCGGGTGGGAGCGGGACAGCCCAGCTGTGGGGTCCGCATCTGCCCCAAATTCTCACCCCCGGGTGCTGCTCATCCCAGCCCCTCCCAGCTGCGACCCCCGGGCACCCCCGGGGGTGCCGTGGGCAGCTCAGCCCCGGCTCTGCCAATCTTTGGCACAAAACCGAGCGGGTCCAGCCCCCGGGGCGCTTTCGGCGCAGCCTCCCCGGGGCCCGGAGACCCGGGATAACAGAGCTTGCGATGTTGTTTTCTCCTCGCCTCCTCGGGGATTGGTTTATCTCTATGAATAACTCCATCCCGGCTTTGATCTCCTGTGCCATTAAAGCGTGACAGGCTGTGAAATGTGCTGCTGCTGCCGTCAAATCCCGCTCCCGCTTCCCCCCCGCGCCGCCTCCGTGCTCCCCCGCTCCGGGAATCCTCCTTTCCCCGGGCCCGTGAGGAGCTGCGGAGCAGCGAGCGGGGCCGGACCGGCCCGGGACAGCGGCCAGACACGGTGCTGGAGGCAGGAAAAACTCATCTCATCTCCTTCTCGCATCCCACCGGGGCGGGGAGGAGCGCTCGGAGCATCCCCGGTGCCGGCGCCGGGCCGGGTGTGGCGGCCTCGTCCCCGCACCCGCCGCGGGGGCTGATGTCAGGGCTAATTATAGCATCCCCCGTCCCTCACCCCCGCCAAAGCTTTACCTGAGAGAGGGTAAAAATAACTCCCGGCGAGGGAGGAGCTGGAACGAGCCCAAGGACTCCTCCAGCATCTCCAAAACTCGCACAAACCGGGACGGCACCCCCCAAAACCGGGACGGCCGCGCTTTGTCCCCGGTGCGGGGGTCAGGGCAGGCTCCCCTCGGCGCTGGTGCCGCCGTTCCCGGTCACCTTCACCCCGGCTCGGGTGTCGGCGCTGGGACGGGCGGCGGTAACCGGAGCCGGGCCCTGCTCGTCCTCCCGCGGCCGGGAAGCGGCCCTGGTGCTCCCCACGAGCTGTTTAAGCCGAGCGAAGCAGGTTAATGGCCCCAGTCGATGATGGAATGTTTTCATTACAGCATCCTTCTCGCTCTCTCTCCCTCTCTCCCTGCTGCAATCGCTCCCAAACAGACACATTAAACCTCCCCGCGCCCAGGGAGCGGAGCCGCCCCTCGCTCGGGGGACGGGCTGGTGGCCCCGGGCAGCACCGCTCACCTGTCCCAGCTCTGCTGGGGCTAAACAACCCCCTCAAGCTGCAATTCCTTCATTCCGTCTCCCTTCTCCTCTCCCTCCTAACAGCCACGGCACAGGGACTCAGTGCCGGAGCTGGGAGCAGCAGAAATCCCAGCCCAGCTCCTGCCTGCTCCTCCCTGTCCAGAGCATCCTCCAGTGCCAGCCTGTGTGGGACCAGCCCAGGGAGCTCCCAGCCTGCTCCCACAGGGCTCCCAACTCTTCCAAACCCCCTCCCAGGAGCAGCCCCGACGCTGTTACAGCCCTGCCCTGCAGCTGCAGCTCACCCCCATCAAACACGGGGCACCTGGGCCCCATGTCCTGGTGACTCCCAGACACCCAATCCACCTTCCTGATCCTCCTTTCCAGAAGGAATTTTCATTTCTGATTCTCTGGGATGCTCCTGACTCTTTTCCAGGAGGAATTTTCATCTCAGATTCTCTGGGATGCTCCTGACTCTCTTTCCCAGGAGGAGTTTTCATCTCAGTTTCTCTGGGATGTTCCCAAATGTGTAACCTTGATCTTGGCCTGATGAAATTTCACCCGTGGCTCTGGCGCTCGTCCCCAAGGTCACCCACGCTTTCTCCCGGGTCCCCAAGTGGCATCTGCCAGTGTCCCTCTTACACAAGGGCCCTGTTGAAGGGAATACTGAGCTTGGGGAGCCCCAGGATGGGTGAACCCACTGTGATTTCACGGATCACTGCCCCTGGCAGCGCCTGTTCCACCGGCATCACCTGCCCGGCAATCTCAGATAACTGCTGGTATCAGATCAGATTTTTACTGAGTTCCTGCTGATTTCTTCTCCCGATTTGTGGTGTCTGTGTGCACCAGGATGTGCTCAGAGACCGGGAATGAGACACAGCAGCAGAACCGAGGGGTTGGGGTGAGCTTTTCCCTCCCAGGCACCAGCCCAAAGCTCCATCCTGACATCCAAGTGCTGCCGGATTTAGATTCTCCCCCGGGCCGGTGATGGCGGTGCCGGGATGGGGCTGGAGATTGCTCTGTGGTCTCTGGACGCTTTCACGAAGTGCTGAGCACAGGGAAACTGCAAACCACGAGAAGGGGCCGTGCTGCTGCAGAGAAGAGATGCCTGAGCTCCTGGCAGCTGCCGGCTCCACCCCAGCAGCCTCCACCCTGGGACCCCCGGCTCCAGGCCTGGATCCCTCTCCTGGAGGGAAGAGGGGGCTCCCTGTGCCCCACCAGGTGACGTGCCCGGCACTGGCTCTGCAGAAGGATTCATTGCCTGGACAGCACCCAAACCCTGCCAAGACCAGCCCTGCTCAGAGGAGGACGGACCTCACACCCCTTGGAGCGTTGGACTGGCCGGTGCCCTGCGGCACAGGGGGATGGACCTGCAGGGACGGGCACTGCCAGGGCTGGAGGAGCATCGGAGCAGCAACCACAGCATCCTTCCCCCCACCTGGACCACCGCTGAACCAGGACAGCGTCACATTTTGGGAAAACTTCTGGCTCCAGCTGCCCTGGGGATGAGCGCAGAGAGCCTGGAGACAGCCGGAGACCCAGCAGGGAGGGCCTGGGCCTGGCTGGAGCAGCCGCTGGGGCTGCCAGGACCAGACCATGCAAGGATGGAGGGCACGGCATGGGGTACCTGCACACCTCACACACCCTGTGCCCCCGGCCTGGCACCCCCGGGCAGCACTGGGGGCTCCCTCGGTGCTTCTGGAGCTGCTGATGTCTCTGCTCCGTCCTGGCAGCCGGAGCCGGCCGGTCCCGGGGGGCCCGGGGAGCCCGTGGAACCGCCCCTTGCTCCTCCTCCCCTCCTTCTGCTCCTGATATACCCTCCTCCTCCTCGCTCCGGCCTCTCTGAGCATCCCTCCGCTCCTCTCCCTCACTCCCGCTCGTCTCTCTCCTTTTCCCTTCTCCGTTTCTTCTCTCTGAACTTGCCCCTTCCCCCTCCCCTGCTCTCCCCAGCCCCTCTTGGCTGAGGGAACTCACAGAAGACCCCCAGGCTGGGGCAGGGCAGGGCTGAGGACCCCCACACCAGAGCCAGGACTCCACACTACAGCTGGGACCCCCAGGCTGGGCAATGCCTCTGCAGATATTCTGCACCGTCTCCTTCTCCAGCGAGGAAGCACCAGAAGATGCTGCAGCCACTGAGAAGGGAGAAGATGGAGCAGACGAGTTCTTATACGGGCAGGAGGAGGACGAAGAGGACGAGGAGGACACGGGGGCTACCACGGACTTCGTGGCCTTCGCCAGCAGCTGCACCCTGCATGGGCTGAGCCACATCTTCGTGGAAGGCAGCCTGGGCGCCCGGCAGGCGCTGTGGGCGCTGGCCTTCCTCCTCTCCCTCACCGCCTTCCTCTACCAGGTGGCCGACCGCATCGCCTACTACCTGGAGTACCACCACGTCACGCTGCTCAGCGAGGAGGAGAGCGCGGCCATGACCTTCCCCGCCGTCACCTTCTGCAACATCAACCGCGTGCGGCTCTCGCAGCTCAGCCGCCAGGACCTGCTCTACCTGGCCCCGCTGGTGGACTACGAGCCGGGCATGGAGCTGGGCTTCACCCCGGCCCAGCCTGACCCCTGGGAGGATGAGGAGCCCCTGAATTTGTACGGGTTTTTGAACCGCACGTGCCACCAGCTGGAGGACATGCTGCTGAGCTGCAGCTACCGCGGCCAGCGCTGCGGCCCCGGGGACTTTGCGCCGGTGAGTAGCCCCGGGGTGGCCCGGCACGGGGAGCAGCTCCGGAGCTGGTGGCTGTCGGATCAGGCAGGTGATGCTGCCCTTGGGGGACAGGCTGATATTTCAAGCCCATCTGCCAGAGCTGGGGACGGCAGCGGCTGTGGAGATCCTCTGGTGGGACGTGGAGCGTGTCCCCGGGGCTGTGCTGGCTGAGGAGGTGCCTGGCAGCTCCATGCTGGTGGCTTCAGGGCTGGTGGGGCACCGTGTGGTGGAGCCCACTGGCCTCACGTGCCCCTTGCCCGGGCTGGCAGCAGCTCCGTGGTGCTGGGGCCGTGCCGGCTGCCGGAGGAGAGAGCTGGAATGGCCGAGCAGGGATGGGAGGGTCCAGGATCCCGTCCAGCCCCATCCTCTGCAGGGATGGAGGAGGGCTTGGAGGAGGTGCCAGTGCAGGCATCGGGCTGAGTGCCACCACCCTGGGGAGCCACAGCTGCCCTGGGCTCTCTGGGGCTGAGGTGCTGTGAATCTGCAGTGTCTGAGCCCATCCTCGTGGAAACATCTCCTCCTCCACCATGAGCAGTTCCAACACTGAGAGATCCCGTGGGTCAGGAGCCCGGGTTGGGCCATGCCCAGGCTGGGCTGGCTGAGTTTTGGGCTGGGGACGCTCTCCTGGCCCTGTGCTGTGGCTCCACACGGAGGGACCTCGTGCTCAGCCCTGTGTCCTCTTGTGCAGGTCTTCACCCGCTACGGGAAGTGCTACACCTTCAACGCGGGGCAGGACGGGAAGCCCCGGCTCATCACCATGAAGGGGGGCACTGGCAATGGCCTGGAGATCATGCTGGACATCCAGCAGGACGAGTACCTGCCAGTGTGGGGGGAGACAGGTAAGGCACTGCCCCGTGACAGTTCCTGCCCAGCCCCTCCCCACCTCCCCAGCCCCTTCCCAGCTCCCCAGACCACAGACCCACATCCCTGAAGCTCCCTTCTCTTCCCTCCTTCCATTTCTCATCACTTCTGGTCTTTTCTTTCCCTTTTCCTCCTTGTCTTTGCTCTTTGCCATGGCAACTCCCCATCGTTTAGACACGCAGCCATCTCTTGTTTATAAATAGAGGCAAATCCTTTCCCCGCCACCCTCCTGGCTGTGGAGCAGGGGGGTCGGGGTGGAGGGGCAGCAAACAGATGGACAGATGGACGGACACACGGATGGATGGCTTGGCCCAGGGGAAGCGTGGGAGGCAGGAGTTGTGGTCCCCCTGAGGAGCAGGGACGGTGCTGTGCTCACCCCAATTCTCTCTGCCACAGACGAGACCTCGTTCGAAGCCGGGATCAAGGTGCAAATCCACAGCCAGGACGAGCCCCCTCTGATCGACCAGCTGGGCTTCGGGGTGGCCCCCGGCTTCCAGACCTTTGTGTCCTGCCAGGAGCAGCGGGTAGGAACTGGGCAGGTCTGGATGTCCCCTCCCACCCTCCTCGCTGTCCCCACACTGGGTGGAGAGGAGGATCCAGTCCTGGGGACCAATGCCGCAATGGGGTCTGTCCCCTGCCACACTGGGGGTGTCACTGTTAGCCTCGCTCAAGTCGCACGCAGAGTCAGGAGTTTGGGAGAGCAGCAATCAGCAGAGAAGAATCTCTGCTTTGTTTATTACTGCCTATTCTATACTTTAAACTAGGTGACCGTGGATTGGAGGTGGTATTCCCACCTCTCAGCCACATTGGTCAAAGGGACTGTCACACAACCATTCTTCTCCTGGGAGAAGAATGTGAAAACAATGGCAATGTTTATAAAACATAACATGAAAGAGTGTGAGAAGGTGCAAACCTTCTACTTTAATATGAACGCTCAGCAAACCAGGGAAATCTCGTGGTGACAGAGGGGGGTTCTCTCCTCACTCCTGGCTTCCCCCCGCTTCCAGCTCATCTACCTGCCACCTCCCTGGGGCGACTGCAAGGCCGTGGCGGGCGACTCGGAGTTCTACGACACCTACAGCATCACAGCCTGCCGCATCGACTGCGAGACGCGCTACCTGGTGGAGAACTGCAACTGCCGCATGGTGCACATGCCAGGTGAGCCCCGTGCCCTGCCCGGCCCCTGCCCGGCCCCCGCCCAGCCCTCCAGCGGGGTCTCCCACCTGGAAACCCCCTCTGTGTCTCCCCAGGCGATGCCCCTTACTGCACCCCGGAGCAGTACAAGGAGTGCGCGGACCCGGCCTTAGGTGAGGCTGCCCGGCCCCGCGGGACGGAGCTGCGGGGTTGGGGTTTCTCCATCTGGCCACCCTCTCCCCTCTCTCTCCCCGCACAGATTTCCTGGTGGAGAAGGACAACGAGTACTGCATCTGCGAGATGCCCTGCAACATGACCCGCTACGGCAAGGAGCTCTCCATGGTCAAGATCCCCAGCAAGGCCTCGGCCAAGTACCTGGCCAAGAAGTACAACAAGTCAGAGCAGTACATCGGGTAAGGCCACGGGGCAGGGCCTGGTGCCTCCGTGCCAAACTCTGCCTGATGCCACTTCTGTCCTGCACAGGGAGAACATCCTGGTGCTGGATATCTTCTTCGAAGCCCTGAACTATGAGACCATCGAGCAGAAGAAGGCGTACGAGGTGGCCGGGTTGCTGGGTGAGCGTTGGTGGCTCTGGGGAGCCCTGTGACAGTCCCCAGCCAGAGCTCCCCTGTCAGGTGCTCTCGTGCTGGCCCTGTCACCACGGCCCGTTCCCAAGGCACCGGGATGTGCTGACAGCACAGGGCACCCCGCTGCCATGACCACAGTCACAGCAGTGACAAGTTCTGCCCCTTCCTCTGCTCCCTCTGCCACCCATCTCTGCACTCAGGCCACCCTGATGGCTCCCCTGTCCTCTGCAGGTGACATCGGAGGGCAGATGGGGCTGTTCATCGGCGCCAGCATCCTGACAGTGCTGGAGCTCTTCGACTACGCCTATGAGGTGAGTGTCCCCTCTGTCCCACGGCTGGGCTCGTGTGGGACGTGGGGAGGAGCCACCCCGGAGCCCCACGGTGCTGAAACGTGGCTCTGGCCAGGTGATAAAGCACCGGCTGTGCCGGCGGGGCAAGTGCAGCAAGAACCACAAGAGGAACAACACAGACAAGGGCGTTGCGCTGAGCATGGACGACGTGAAGCGCCACGTGAGTGTGGGGCACGGCACGGTCCCCTCCTGTCCCCTCCTGCTGTCCCCTCCTGCCTGTCCCATCCTGCTCTCCCCTCCTGCTGTCCCCTCCTCCTGTCCCCTCCTGCCGCTCGGGGGCTGTCCATGAGTTGCTGTGGGGTGGGAAAGGAGCAGAGGGCCCAGGCAGGGATGCTGTGGGGGGATGGCGCTGGGGCTCTGCAAGGACCTGGACGAAAGCAGGTCTCATTTATCCTGCAGAACCCCTGCGAAAGCATACGGGGACACCCAGCAGGCATGACGTACGCAGCCAACATCCTACCTCACCACCCGGCCCGGGGCACCTTTGAGGACTTCACCTGCTAACCGACACCTGGATGTACAACCTGAGCTACCAAAGCCCTGCGAGAGCTGCCCTTCTCCCTGCTGGCGCCAGCAGAGAGACACATCTAGGGGGCCTTTGCTCCTCGGCACGGTGGGACACGGACAAGAGCGACGGCCTCGGATTTCGGGGCGGGCAGTGGGGTCGGGTAACGCCCGCCCTGCTCCTTCAGAGACTCCAGGACGCTCCGGCCCGGCCATCCCGCGGAGCGGGAGCGACACGCACAGCGGGCCAGGGCACGAGCCTGCCCCGGCTCCCCCTTGGCTCCCCTCGGCCTTTTTAACTAAAACCCAGAAGCCAAGAAGAAGCAGCCGTCCGGCCGCAGTCTCCATCCACAGCCCTGTCCGTCTGTCCCCCGTCGTCTCCATGCTCATCCTACTCCAACGCCTTGGCCGCGCCTGCCGGGTGCCCTGTGCCTGGTGGGGGGGATTTTGGGGAGCCCCTGGCACAGGGCAGAGGGCCGGGGGTCCCCGGAGGGCTCCTCTGTCCCCCGGGGCCACAGCTCCACCTCGCCCGGGCGCTCCCGGCACGAAGACGCAGCAGCTCCACCTGCCCTGAAGGTCTTCCTTGGCCCCTGCCCCGGGATCAGCCCCAGGATCAGACCTGCGTTCAGCCCCGGGGTCAGCCCCGGGGTCAGCCCCTGGAGCAGACCTGGGATCAGCCCCAGGATCAGCCCCAGGATCAGCCCCAGGATCAGCCCCAGTGTCAGCCCCGGGATCAGCCCCGGGATCAGTCCCGGGATCAGTCCCGGGATCAGCCCCGGGATCAGTCCCAGCATCAGCCCCGGAGGCTCAGCCAGGAGGTGCCACCTCAGCCCTGAGGACACCGGGCGCTGTCCCTCCCTGCCCACCCCTCCCGGGCTCTGGGCAGCCTGGCCAGTTCCAGCCCTGCAGTCCCTCCTGTCCCCAGGGAACCCTGTGGCCCCAACCCTGCCATCCTTGGGGAAAAAGGCAGAAGGAAACCCCTGGCCCCCTTTGAAACCCCCAGCCGGGGACACCCCCTTGGCACCACTGCGGCTCTGGAGCCCCAAACCCCCCCCGGGGTTCAGGGGGGCTCTGGGGCTGCAGCTCAGCCCCGCTGACCCCCACAGCGCTGTCCCGGGGGGTTTGGGGTGTCTGTGGGTCCCCAGGGCTGTTCCCCCTCCCTGGCACAGCCCTGCCCTGGTCAGGGTCCGTGGCCAGCGGGTCACTGCCCCCCGGGCCTGTCAGTGCCCCCCACTCCCCTCCGGGGTCCCCGTTTGGCCCCCAGCCCGTCCCCCAGCCCCCAGGCCAGAGCCCTCCCCGGGCCCAAGTGCTACTTATCTTTAAGAGCTTTTGCAATAAGTCTTTTTAGTAGGTTTTGGGTTTTTTTTCTAAACTGCTGTTTTGGTTTGGTTTTTTTTTTTTAATTCTTGTCATTTTTATTCTTATTATTTGCTTCCTGACCAAAATTAGGAACTGGGGGTCAGTCCTTTGTATCCAGCGATCACCCAAAGACGACGGGTCGGCCACATCCATAAATTTTCTTATGGATTTCTCCTAATGTTTCATCGCCTTTCATTTATTTATTTTCTTGCTTTCTCTTTCCAATTCAAGCTTTTAAAGATGGGGCTGGGATTTGACCTTGAGGCTCACCTGTTGAAGAAAAACGCTTTTTTTGTTATTATGTCATCGGCATTTTATATTTCTTATATATAATATATATGACTATATATATATGTGTACATATATATATATATATCTATATGCATCATGCCAGTGTAGATACCCATCCAGTAGCATTTAGGCCTTGTTCTTGTGCCATTTTTTTTGGGTTTTTTTTTTCTGTTACTGATCTCTGAATGCCTTCAAGTGTATAAAGTGTGGAATTCTCTCCGGTATCTGTACTATGTACACACATTTTCATAGGAAGCACAATAAGATGACAGATGCATTGTACATCAATACCTGCTACTCTTAACAACGATGATATAAAGAATGATATAAATGATATAACTCCCCCACGCCGAGCCTTTCTCTCTTGCTGAGCTGCTGGAATTGCTCCCCCCGAGGTGGCAGGTGGGGACAGCCTCATCCCTTGGGATGCTCCTGGAGCCCGGGGAAAGGGAGGGGGAGGAAAAAGCTTCGGGGCAGATTTCGGTGCTGCCTGGGACGTGCAGAGGGTCGGAGCTGAGGCTGAGCTGAGCCTCCCTTTCCTGGGAGCCTCCAGCCTCGCTGCCTTCCCAAGGAATTCCTCCCGAGGGGATGCAGGGCTGGAGGAGGGAGCTGATTTCTGCTCCCGAGCAGGGAAAGGAGAATTAACGCTCACAGAGTGTTAATCCCTGACAGCTCCAACGCCTCCGTGGTTTGGGAGGTCCAACAGGAACCGCCAGGTGGAATTTCATCCTGGCAGGAGCACAACCCAAACATAAACACACCTTTTGAATTAAAAAAATTCCAGCTACAAAGAGCGAAAGAAACAACGGAGCAGATCCAACAGCGGGCATCCAAAAAAAGCCCTCAGGACTCCATGGAGACCGAATAATAGGGAGTGGGAGTGGGCAGGGAACGCTGAAATGCCAACGCACACCCCACAGCCTCCCTCCCCCGGCCCTGCTCCCACCGCGTCCCCCGGCGCTGGAAACGGCAGAGGAATGTTCTGCATCCCAGCGGGAACGGCCTCACCCCGCGCTGGAGCTTCCCCGCCAGAGCTGGAGCTGCCAAGGGCAGGGGTGGGATTGGAAGGGGAACGGCGGGGCCAGGAGGGCGTTAATGAACCCCGTTAATGATTAATGAGGGCAGAGCCGTGCGCGCTCCCTCCCTGCGGCATCCCCGGCTCCGGGAGCGGTAATCCCGCCGGACCTGCCGGCTGTGCCGGTCACCCCGGCCATCTGTCACAGCCCGGCTCCCCGGGGCTCCGGCAGGGCTCGGGGGAGGTCTCTGAGCCCCCTGCAATTCCCGTGGGAATTCAGGTACCGGGCAGGCACCACCGGGACAGGCTCGGGGATGGGGCGTGAAAAAGCTGCTCCTTCCAGGCACGAGATTCCAACGCGTCCCTTGGAGCAGGAGCGGGCTGGGAACATCGGCCTGGTCAGGATCCAGAGCTTCAGACCCTTGGGGATCTGGGGGCCTTGGGTCTGTCCAGGATCTGAAACTGTTCAGGATCCAGGCAGCCTCAACCTGATCAGGATCCACGGAGCCTCAGCTTATCTGAGGTCTGGGAGCCTCACCCCGTTCAGGATCTGGGGACCTTCAGCCCGTTCAGGATCTGGGGATTTCAGCCCGTTCAGGATCCCTGGAGCCTCAGCCCGTTCAGGATCTGGGGATTTTCAGCCCGTTCAGGATTCCTGGAGCCTCAGCCCGTTCAGGATCTGGGGATTTCAGCCAGTTCAGGATCTGGGGACCTTCAGCCCGTTCAGGATCCGTGGAGCCTCAGCCCGTTCAGGATCTGGTAACCTTCAGCCTGTTCAGGATCTGGGGATTTTCAGCCCATTCAGGATCTGGGGATTTTCACCCCGTTCAGGATCCCTGGAGCCTCAGCCAGTTCAGGATTTGGGGATTTTCAGCCCATTCAGGATCCCTGGAGCCTCAGCCTGTTCAGGATCCAGAGACATCCAGCCCACTCAGGCTCTGTAGAGATCCCAAAATTCCATCACCTCCCCTCATGGGACAGAATTCCCGGTGCCCCCTTGCTGGCTGCCAGCGGCAACAGGCGCTGAGAGACGATCCGAAGCCCTGGGTGCTGCTGTCCTGCAGGCACAGCCGGGCTGGACAGGATGATATAAATGATAGAACAGAATTTATAGCAGGAAAGTTTCCATGGAGCCGCCAGCAGGTGCAGGGGAGGCATTTCCAAAGCTGTTCCACCAAACCCTCGGGGCAGGAGAAAGGAGGGGGGACACAATTAGGTCAGCCCGGAGCCTCTCTTTTCCAGAATCCCAATTCTCCCAGCCTTTCCTTAGAGCAGAGCTGCTCCATCCCTCTGATCATCCCGGTGCCTCCTCTGGACTTGCTCCAGCAGCTCCACGTCCTCCCTGCGCTGGGACCCCCAGGCTGGAGGCAGCACTCATCAGATGATCATCATTAGTTGTTTAATTAATACTCGTGGTGTGACTGCACGCTTGGCTTTTTCCACAGATTAATGCTGACTGGATTTGTGTCCCTTTTCTCTCTGAGCACAGGAAACTGCTCCAGGGAAAAGGAACTTAATGTTAATACTTGCAGAAAGTGGCCTTTAACTCCAACCTCCTGCTCCCTGTGGAACCCCAGGGGAGAGAGGAATACTTTTCCTGGTGCTCTGCCTGAACCTGCACAAACTGGACCCATTCATGGCCATTTGTTTTCCCCATAACTTCACCCCTAAAATCCCAGAATCTCTGAGGTTGGAAGAAATCACCAAGTCCAAACTGTGACTGATCCCCATCAGCACTGAGTGCCACGGCCAGTCGTTCCCTGGGCACCTCCAGGGATGGTGACTCCACCAGCTCCCAGGGCAGCTCCAATGCCTGAGCACCTTTTTTATAGAGGAATTCCTCCCGAATGTCACAGAGGGCAGCTCTGGTGAGAGGTGTCACTGTAATCACAGCCCAGGAGCGGGGGCTGAGACCCCCCAACCCTTCCCAGTGTCTGGGACCATCCCACAGCCCCAATCCCACCCCTCACCGTCCCCATTCTCGGATTTGCTTTTCTGCACTCCCTGTCCCGAACCCTCAAGGTCTCCATTCCCACCCCTGATCCCCCAGGACCCTGCACCCCCAGTCCCCGTTCTCACCCCTGATCCCCCAGGACCCTGCACCCCATTTCCCATCCCTCAGGGTCCCCGTTGTCATTCCTGATACCCCAGGACCCTGCACCCCTTTTCGCACCCCTCAGGGTCCCCGTTCCCACCCCTGCTCCCTTTCCCGCGCCCCCTCACGACCCCGAATCCCCCGATCCCCGCCCGCTCCTCCCGCCCGTTCCTCCGCTCCGCCAGGGGGCGCTGCGGGCGGCGGGCGCGGGCGGCACCTCCCCCACGCTCCGCGCGCCTGCGGGGCCGTTTCCGGTTCCGTTCCCTTTGTGCGAGACAAGATGGCGGCGCGGGCCGGGTTCCAGTCGGGGCCTGCGAGCGGCGGCGGCGCCGGGGCCGCGCCCGGGGCCGCGCTGGGCCCGGGAGCGCCGGGCGGGGCGGTGCGCATGGGCCCGGCGCCGGGGCAGGGCCTGTACCGCTCTCCGATGCCCGGAGCCGCCTACCCGGTGAGGCGGGGCGGCGCGGGGCGGGGCGCGGGGCCGGGCGCGGCGGGCGCTGACCGGGTCTCTTCTCTCCGCAGCGCCCCGGGATGCTGCCGGGCGGCCGGATGGCGCCGCAGGGCCCGGCCATGGGTCCTCCCGGCTACGGCGGGAGCCCCGCGGTGCGGCCCGCGCTGGCGCAGGCCGGGCTGGACCAGGCTCGCAAGCGGCCGGCGCCGCAGCAGCTCCAGCAGGTGCAGCCGCAGGCGGTGCCCAACCGCAACCACAAGTAAGGCACGGGGGAGGGCTCATTCCCGGGCTAACAGGGACATCCCGGGGCTAATCGGGACATCCCGGGGCTAATGGGGACATCCCGGGGCATCCCCAGACAACGGGAGCAGCTCGGGGCAGCAGCAGCAGCATCCTGGAGCTGAGGGGAGATCCCGTGGGGTTCAGGAGGGATTTGTTCACGGGATCGAGCTGAGGGGAGATCCCGTGGGGTTCAGGAGGGATTTGTTCACGGGATCGAGCTGAGGGGAGATCCCGTGGGGCTCAGGAGGGATTTGTTCACGGGATCGAGCTGAGGGGAGATCCCGTGGGGCTCAGGAGGGATTTGTTCACGGGAATTGTTGGGCAGTGCAAGGGGCTGCCCAGGAGAGGTGGTGCAGTTCCCGTCCTTGGAGGTTTCCAAGGAGTGGGTGGCACTCCGGGCTCTGGGCAGGTGACAGGGTGGGGATCGGGCACAGGTTGGAGTTCAGGGTCTGGAAGATCTTTGCAGCCTCCAGGATTCTGCAGTTCTTGGCCATCCCGCAGCGCTCAGGGGGCTGAAAGAGCCCACGGGGTCTTTGTGCTTTGGAGGACAGCACTGGGCAGGGCAGGGCTGAGTTTATGTCACGGTGCCCTGGTGGGAATGAAATTCATCCTGGATTTAAAACACTCCTGGAACAGCCAATCCAAAGCTGAGCGAGGCTGGAGGCTCCCTTGGTGTGTGCAGCGTGTCAGCTGCACCTGCCCAAGGGATGATCCCCCTTTCCAATCAATGCAGCCAATTAATTGGAATTCCAATTAATGCCCTTTCCAATAGGTGTAATTCCCTTTCCAAGTGCTCAGAGGGGTGGGAACACTGAGATAACCAGTTAGCCACACTGGAGCAGGGCCCAGGTAACTGGGCAGGCACTGGCCATGCAGGTGTGTGAGTTCCTGTGCCCACAACCATTCCCATTTCACTCCTGCTTCTCCTCTTGCCCCTGCCAGCGCCAAGAAGAAGAAGATGGCAGATAAAATCCTCCCTCAGCGGGTGAGTGCACACGGGCAGGGGCTCAGGGGGGAGCAGAGGCAGCCTGGGGCTCTCTGAGGAGCTCACGGGCGTTTCCATCCCCGCAGATCCGCGAGCTCGTGCCCGAGTCCCAGGCCTACATGGACCTGCTGGCCTTCGAGAGGAAGCTGGACCAGACCATCATGAGGAAGCGTTTGGACATCCAGGAGGCTCTGAAACGCCCCATCAAGGTGAGGGGAGCTCTGGGTTGATGTCACGTGCCTGCACCCCGATGGGATGCCCTAGAGAGAATGAGAATTCATCCTGGATTCAAAACTCTGCTCCTGGAAAAGCCAATCCAAAGCTGAGTGAGGCTGGAGGGATTGAGGCCCATGGTTGTGTCCAGGGTTTGGAGGCTCCTGAATTCCAGGAGTTCCTCCAAACTCCCTGAGTTCAGGCAGCAGGAGGGCACTGCAGGCTCGTGTCCTGTGAGTGTGGCGTGTCAGGGGTCCCAGCAACGCCCCTGTCCTCCCTGTCTGCTCCAGTGAGGCAGCTGGAATCACTGAGCTCAGCCTTAGCAAAGCCTGTGCAGGACAGCTGGCCCTGTGGTGGCCGGGGAATCAGCCAGAGTCAAGACAGCACCCAAGATGAGTTAAAAATCGTTTATTCAGTTATTTGACATACATTTATACTGTGCTAAGCATATCATGCACCTAACTCTGAACATCATTGGTTAAACCACAGTGTTCACACGTCCTTGCAGTATTCATAATTGGTTCAGAAGCTCTGTCCACGAGGCTAAATGCTGCAAATCTTCCCCAAATTATGGTCAGTGCATCCTGTTCCAGCTACTGTTCCAAGCTTTACTTCCTCCTTATCCCATCTAAGGAATGGTTCAAGGACGTTTTATCTTCTGCTCATCCCTTAAGCTAAGAGCAGGACTGTGCACATGTCCCTGCTTTTCCAGCCGTGCCTCCACAGCCCTGTAGAGCAGAATTAACACCCAGCTGATCTTTTTTTCCTCCTAGCAAAAGCGAAAGCTGCGGATTTTCATCTCCAACACCTTCAACCCCGCCAAGTCTGATGCGGAGGACGGCGAGGGAACCGTCGCCTCCTGGGAGCTGCGGGTGGAGGGGCGGCTGCTGGAGGATGTAAGTGGGAGATACCCAGCCTCAGAGGAGGCCGTGGATGTGCAATTGGCAATGAAACCAGTTTCCTCGTGGCTCAGAGCACAGCTGGGGCTTGATATCCTCCTTCATCTCTGTTTCCCAAGGAGTCTGATGGTGACGAGACCGAGAGCCCAGCTTGGAGAGCGATGGGTGTCCCCATGGCAGGACACGAGTTGTCCAAAAGTTCTCAGAGTTGTGAGAATCACTGGTGAGAGCAGCTCAGTGGCACTTGTGTCCCCAGCTCTGAGAACCAGGGCACTGGCATTGTACGTAACTGCTGAGGGGTTTAACTCCTGCGAGCTCGTCTCTAACTCCAGTCTTTCCCTTTCTCACTTGGAAACTTTGATTTTTGAGCACACGTTGGTGAATTCAGGTGTTCAGAACTTACAGGAGCTGTCATGCACGGTGGCTGTGCTTGAGTGCTGAGACTTGCTGCCCTAACCCTCTTCCTCCCTGTGTTGCTTGCAGTCTGCTCTGTCCAAATATGATGCCACCAAGCAGAAAAGGAAATTTTCGTCCTTCTTTAAATCTCTGGTCATTGAACTTGATAAAGACCTGTATGGCCCTGACAATCACCTAGTAGAGGTGAGCTGCTTTTTGCTGTGTTTCCTCTAAAAGTGGGTTGGTGTTTCAGCAGGTGGGGTTTGTGTGTCGTTTATAACTTGGGAGGTGAGAATCCCTGAGGCTCCTGGCAGCCAGGAGCTCTTGGATTCTCACTTTGGCTTTTCCTCTCACTTGCTGAAGGTCAGAATAAATGTACTGACTCGTTTCAAACTCTTAAGTAGGAAGAATTGGAGCTTTCTCTAGTTGGGTGGGATTTACTGGCAAAGCTTTTGGGTGCCCAGCAGCAAGAGCAGGGGGAATCAAGTGGGAGGGGGGTGTCTAAATTCCCTCTCACGTTCCAGTGGCACAGGACTGCTACAACTCAGGAGACAGACGGCTTCCAGGTGAAGAGACCGGGGGATGTGAACGTGCGCTGCACTGTCCTGCTGATGCTGGATTACCAGGTAGCACAGCAGGGGAAAATTCCTCCCTGCAGGGGTGGCCTTGGCACAGTTCCCATTCCTGGGAGTGCCCAAGGCCAGGCTGGAGAGGGCTTGGAACAACCCGGGAGAGGGCTTGGAACAACCCGGGAGAGGGCTTGGAACAACCCGGGATAGTGGAAGGTACCTGGGATAATGGAAGGAAATCTCATGGCAGAATGAGATTTCTTTAAGGTCCTTCCCAGCCCAAACCATTCCACGCTGGGAGCAGCAGTGCTGGCCATGTGCCATTACCTGTGTGTGGGGCTGCCTCACCTCTCTGTGCTCCTTTTCAGCCTCCCCAGTTCAAACTGGACCCACGCCTGGCTCGCCTGCTGGGCATCCACACGCAGACCCGGCCCGTGATCATCCAGGCCCTGTGGCAGTACATCAAGACCCACAAGCTGCAGGACCCCCACGAGCGGGAGTTCGTCATCTGTGACAAGTACCTGCAGCAGGTGAGGGACAGCAGGGCTGCAGCAGCAGCACCTGGGGCAGTTCCCCCGTGTGGGCAGCCAGGGGGGGCTGCAGCCAGCCCCTGCTCCCCCTCAGCCCTGTCTCTGTCGCAGATCTTCGAGTCGCAGCGGATGAAGTTCTCGGAGATCCCACAGAGGCTGCACGCCTTGCTGATGCCCCCCGAGCCCATCATCATCAACCACGTCATCAGGTGAGGCTGCTCCACCTGAGTTCCTGCTCCCAGGAGGGAGTGGGAGGGCGGGATGAGGCTGGCACAGGAGGACAGTGTGATGTGTCCTGATTTTCAGCAGCAGTTCCCGTGTTGCTGTCACTGTTCCTTTGTACAAGAACAGCCGCCCCTCTCATTACCACATCCCCTTCCAAAGGCACTCCCACATCCCTGCTGTCCTTTGCTGTCAAGAAGCTTTCTTGGAGCAATCACTCATTTCTTCTGCTGTAGAGCCATCAGTGTGGCTTTTGCTGCTTTTGGGGCTGAGGCTGACAGTGGCATGGCTTGTCCCTGTCCCTCCCTGCAGTCATTTCTGCTGCAGCATCCCAGAGGAGCTGCATTTGCTGCTTCCTTGAACTGGTCCCAGATTTTGCCTTCTTTCTGGAGCTACTCCCTGATTTTGGCTTCTTGTGGATATTCCCAGTGTTGACCCAAATGACCAGAAGAAAACAGCCTGTTACGACATTGACGTGGAGGTGGACGATACCCTGAAAACTCAGATGAATTCCTTTCTGCTCTCCACAGCCAGTCAACAGGAAATTGCTGCTCTGGATAACAAGGTAGGAAAAACTTCTTGAGGTTTGCTGTCCTTGTTGCTGGGCAGGGATGTGTCTCTGGACAGGACAGGAGTGCTCTGTTGTGAAGCTGCAGTGGGATGAGCAGTGTTTACAGATACGTGGCTGTACGTGTAAATGTAATTTTTAAAGCAAATGGTCTATAGAAAAATTTGTAATATTTAGTGCAGGAAACTGGGAGCTGAAAATCCTGCTAAGTGTAAGTCAACCAGAGAGTGTGAGAATTTGCTTTCATGTTTTGGTTCTCTTGATGTTCCTGACTTCTCTCCTTTTCAGCAGTTCCATTCTGTGTTTGTCTCCTTCAGATCCATGAAACTATTGAGACCATCAACCAGCTGAAGACGCAGCGCGAGTTCATGCTGAGCTTTGCCCGAGATCCTCAGGGCTTCATCAACGACTGGCTCCAGTCCCAGTGCCGGGATCTGAAGGTAAAAGCTTCGTCTTGTGTGGAAGGTGGTCCAGCTCACACTCTTCCCTCATTAGAAGGAGCTCCCGCAGAGAGAAGGAGGCAATTTCCTCCTCAGACAGCGAGGCTGGGGTTTGAGTCAAGCATCAGAAGCTGACCTGAGCTCACTGAGACGTCTGTGAGGGAAGGGAAGGGCTGGGTTTGCTCAGCACAGCCTCAGCTCTTGCACTGGCTGAGCTGCTGTGCTTTGTGCTCCCCAGACAATGACTGACGTGGTCGGGAATCCCGAGGAGGAGCGCAGGGCCGAGTTCTACTTCCAGCCGTGGGCGCAGGAAGCCGTGTGCCGATACTTCTACTCCAAGGTAGCGTCCCCGAGCAGGGCTCCCTCCCCGTGCCTCTCCCTGGGGCACACAGCGCTGGGGGAAGGTGGGGGAAACCTTGGTCCCAGTTTGAGCTCGCCCTTTCCCAGCTGGCTCCTGTGTTGATTGTCTGCTCTGGTGCTGCACCACCCGAGGGTGTTAACGCTGCATCTCTGCTCCTCTTGCAGGTGCAGCAGAGACGGCAGGAGCTGGAGCAGGCCCTGGGGATCCGGAACACATAGGCTGCTCTGCTCCTCCCCAGGCAGAAGCATCACAGCTGTTTGTGGAGACAGAGCTGCAGAGCTCACTGTTCCAGCTCACCGAATCCCACTCCGGCAGCAAGGCCCACGTTACTCATCCTGGCATTGTCCCTGCTGGGGCAAGTCCAGGACACTTGGGGCAAGCAGACAGGCTCCAATGAGCACACATTTCTACCTGGTTTTCCTCCTGACTGTTGCCTTGTCATTCCCAAGGCTTCCACGAGCATCCCCGCACTGCCCGTAGTGTCCCCGGTAGCCAGAGTGACTCAGAGTCTTCTTTCAGCCCATTCCTCCCCAGCCAGCATCTGGCTGGGCACTCAGAGCTGGCTCTGAAGCCTGGCTCTGCTTTAAGGTGTGGCTGGGCTCTCCCCTGCCACGTTTTACAGCCCGTGCCAGGCGCTGTTGTGGGCAGGATGCCGTGAGCTCACATACCTCCCTGCCCTCACCCCCTCCTCGGAGGGTGCTGCTGCACTGGGCTGCCTCATAGGTCACTCTCCTCCTCGAGGAAGTCACTGAACTGTGTAGAGATTTGCTTCTTCCCTTCTCCCTTCTCCCCTGCCCCGTTCCCTGCGTGTTCCCTGATGGACTGTCCCAGGCTGGGCTCACAGGGAGACAAAGCTCCCTTCCTGCAGGGGTGTGGAAGCCTTGCAGCGATGCAGCGCTCTGCACTCCCAACACCTGCAAGTGGCTCCCAGCAAACCACGTGGCTGCTTGTTCTCCCTGGAGCCAGGAGAAGGGATGCAGCAGCTGCCTGGAATTCTGCAGGGACAGTGCTGCAGGCTCATTCCTTGGGGACAGTTGTCCTGCGTCACTCGCTGGGGGGACCAGAGGCTCCTTCGTGTGGATCCAAGGGTGGAACAGGACAGCCCCTTGGAAATGGACATTTTTCCAGCATATGTGAGCCAGCAGGTGTTTCCGTGCTGGAGCTCCTGTGGTTTGTAGTCAAGTTTTAGGCTGTGGGGCTGCCATAGGGCCCAGCATGGTTCAGGAATGTACAAATAGATTTTCTCCACTGTGAGGAGTAGCAGCCCTGATGCCTCCTCCTGGGACGAGGTGGTCAGGCTGAGGAGAAGGAAATGGCTCCTCTTCACCTCGATCCCGGTGTTTCTGCTCGGGACTGTGATGCAAATGGACTCAAAAGTTGGAATAGCTGCAGGATCATGTTACTGATGAGCCCTCGCCCGGTTCCGTGTGGCTGGGGAGGCTGCCGTGACTTGGAGCACCTGGGTGGCCCTACTACTCCTTGTGTCTGTGTTCCTACATGTCTGTGAGTAATAGACTCGACTTCCCCTCTCTCCTGCCCTCCTGAAACGCTCCTCTGTGGTACTGGGGTGAAGGTCTTGGTGCTGGAGAAGCAGCCCCTGACTCCTCAGGGTACTCCCACAGGAGGGATGCTGAGTCCTACCTAGGCAAACGTAGCTGTTGCAGAGTAACTGCTTTTCTTAATATTACGGTTTTTTTCCATGGACCAAATTTTTTTCTTTTTCTTTTTTTTTTGTACTGTATCCTTGTAGACGT
Organism: Prinia subflava; assembly: GCF_021018805.1. Classification (NCBI taxonomy): domain Eukaryota; kingdom Metazoa; phylum Chordata; class Aves; order Passeriformes; family Cisticolidae; genus Prinia; species Prinia subflava. The sequence goes on along the minus strand of NC_086280.1, from coordinate 784,154 downwards.
CACCCAGTTTTAATAAAAGACTCCTGAGAAGGAAGCTGTCCTCCTCCTTCCATGCTGACAGCTCTCACTCTCCCAGCTGCCATGGGGGACGAGCCTGGTGACTCCCAGGCAAGGGACAGGATTATCTCTGCTTTCTTCTCTTCAAAGCCAGCAGGGTTAAGTGACTGGAGAGAAAATGTTCTTCATATTTTGGCCATTTATAGCGAGCCCTTCTTGGAGGGATCTCCCAGCTTGCAGACTCTGCTAAGCCTTTGCAGAGGTGCTTTTGTGGTAAACAAAGTAACTCGAGCAAAACTGGAAATCCAGTGGCCAGTGCTAATAAATCCTGAACTGTGTCCACTTAGGTGGATTGTGGCAGCCTCAGGACATCTCAGGGGCATCGGGCAGAATTTGAAGGGAACTGTAGTACAGTTTACATGCAAAGGTTTAAAATTATGCAAAAAGGGATTTATTATCTACACTCTGCTTGTTTATAGAGCTGGGAGCCCCTGGGGCAAGGGAAGGATCCTCTGGGTGAAGAGGAAAGTGCTGCTGCCTCGGGCTGTGGTGGGAGCAGGAGCTGAGTCCTGGGGCTGCACCAGGCGGTTCCTGCTCCTTCGTGGGGGGAAAATGGCACTTTTTAGCAAAAGGGTGAAGAGGAAATGCTCTTAATGCAGAAAGGCTCAGCAGTCACGAGTCACAGGTCTGCAGGTTCCTCCCGAGGGGCAGCAGAGGGGCAGCTCTGATCTCTGCTCTCTGGGGCAGTGACAGGACCCGGGGGAACGGCTGGAGCTGTGGCAGGGTGGGATGGATATCAGGAAAATGGGATTTTCCCCCCGAGGGTGCTCAGGCACTGACCAGGGAATGGTCACAACCCTGACCCTGCCACAGCTCAAGGGCTGTTTGCACAACGCTGTCAGGCACAGGGTGGGATTGTTGGAGTCTCGCTAATCCCTGTGGGTCCCGTCCAGCTCAGGATATTCCACGATTCTGTGGCTCTGTGGCTCCCGGTTCTGCGGGATGGGAGCCGCTCCAGGGCAGCGCTTGGCACCTGCCGCGCACCGACCCCCGGCAGTGCCGGCAGCGGGTGCCCGGTGCCCGCGGTGCCCCCGGGCGAGGCGGGGCCGGGGGCGGGCCGGGGCCGCCCCTGCTCCGGGCAGCCTTGAAATAGAGCAGGGACGGGTTCCAAGCCCGCAGCGCCCCGCTCCCGGCACCATGGGTGGCAAGAAGGTTTGCATCGTGGGCTCTGGCAACTGGTGAGCACCGCGTCCCCTGGGCGAGCACAGCGCGCTCCCTGTCCCCCCCTGTCCCCCCCGGTAGCCGGTGCCAGCCATCCCCATCCCTGCAGGTCACAGCGTGACCTGTGGCACCCCGGGCTCCCCCGTGCCCACAGCCACGGCCTCCCTCTGCCCTCGCAGGGGCTCGGCCATCGCCAAGATCGTCGGCAGCAACGCGGCTCGGCTGGGCGGCTTCGAGAGCCGGGTGAACATGTGGGTGCTGGAGGAGGAGGTGGGCGGCCGGCGCCTCACGGACATCATCAACACGGAGCACGAGAACGTCAAATACCTGCCGGGGCACAAGCTGCCCCCCAACGTGGTGAGTGTGGGCTGGCAGCAGGCTCTCCGAGGGGCAGAGCTGGCGGCCGGGCTCTGGGGGCTGCTGGAACTCCGGGGTGTGAAGGCAGGGGATGCCCCGGGGCTCAGTTAACCCCTCCCGCTGACCTTCATCTGTGCTTGGGTGAGCTGCAGCCCTGGCTGCTCTCACTGCCCACCTTTGCCCCTGCTCTGGCATCCCACAGGCTGGGCTGGAGGCCATGTGGCTGCCTCTGAGCTGGCATCATCCCACTCTGCTCTGGCAGGGAGCTCGGCGTGCTGACTTTGGGCCCTTCCTTCCCTTCCTCCCTAATGACAGTCGTGCTTTATTCAGGTGGCAGAGCCAGACCTGCTCAGAGCCTGTGCAGGGGCTGATGTGCTCCTGTTCGTGGTGCCCCACCAGTTCATTGGCAAAGTGTGTGACCAGCTCCAGGGCCACGTGAAGAAAGACGCCGTGGGGATGTCACTCATCAAGGTGAGACAGGAGCAGCACTCGCCAGGGTGCCAAGGCAGGGGAGCTGGGAGCAGCCTGGCTTGGAGTGACTGCCAGGGGAATCCGGGGGATTTGGAACAGAAATGGGCAACAGGGAAAAGAAGGGAAGTGGGGGTGGAATCTTTGTGGGGAGCAGGGAACGGTGAGGGCACATGGGGGATCTCAGGTGCTGAGACCAGCAGGGCACAGCTCGACACATCAGGAGCAGCTGGAGCACTGCAGCACAGGGAACGGCAGGACTGGGGTGCAGGGAATGGCAGGATTTGGGTGCAGGGAACGGCAGCACTGGGGTGCAGGGAACGGCAGGATTGGGGTGCAGGGAACGGCAGGATTGGGGTGCAGGGAACGGCAGGATTGGGGTGCAGGGAATGGCAGGACTGGGGTGCAGGGAATGGCAGGATTGGGGTGCAGGGAACGGCAGGACTGGGGTGCAGGGAACGGCAGGACTGGGGTGCAGGGAATGGCAGGATTGGGGTGCAGGGAACGGCAGGATTGGGGTGCAGGGAATGGGAGGATTGGGGTGCAGGGAATGGCAGGACTGGGGTGCAGGGAACGGCAGGATTGGGGTGCAGGGAATGGCAGGATTGGGGTGCAGAGAATGGCAGGACTGGGGTGCAGGGAATGGGAGGATTGGGGTGCAGGGCAGCTGCCCAGGAGATGCAGGTGCCCATGGTCTGGTGGTGTTCTGCCAAAGGTTGGACTCAAGGTCCTTAGAGGTCTTTTCCAGTCTGATTGATTCTGTGATCTCTGGCCCTGGCTGTCTCCCAGGGCGTGGATGAAGGACCAGATGGGCTGAGGCTGATCTCAGACATCATCCATGAGAAACTGGGAATAGAAATGAACGTGCTGATGGGGGCCAATATTGCCAAGGAAGTGGCAGAAGAGAAGTTCTGTGAAACCACCATCGGTAAGGAGCCAACACCCCTCCTCATTAGCAGCTTTCATTTGTGAGGAGCAGGAAGAGGCAAAGGGTGGAATATGGGGCAGCTCAGACTCCTGCTGCCTCAGGTGAACTGGGTCTCTTACCTGGGAAGACAGGAGACTCCACAGGAGCCCATTCCCAGGGTTTGTGATGGGATCACTTCATTAACAATGGAATTGTGTAGCTAAAGGTTCCTGCCAGCGTGGATCCAGCATCAGGCAGCTGCCTGGCACAAATTAAAGGGGTGGGCACCAGGAGGCCCTTTAGGAATAAGTTCCATCCTTGATTTCCTTGGGCTTCACACGGTGCCCACCTGGATCTCATGTTATTGCCAGCCAGGGCTGCTTTGGAAGTTCATGTGGTGACTGTTTCAACATCCTCCACACTGTTGGGGATTGTGCACAGAGCCAAAGCAAACAGAACCGTTTGCTGGGTCAGAAGCTGTGGCATTCAAAGTGTCTGTTTTATTAAACAACAGCAAACACTCTGGGCAGGAGGCTGGGGAGGTGGAGCAGAGCCCACAGCCCCTGCGAGCACACAGGACCCTGCAGGGACAGGCAGGACAGAAAGCTCCAGCCCCAAAGTAACAACCTTTGAAGATGCCTTTACCCTATTGAGCACTCAGAAAGTCATTTCTGTCTCGCTTGACACAGCAGCAGGGAGTGTCCCTGCCTCGTGGGAATGCCAAAGTTGAACACTGCTTATCTGTCAGGCAATGCGTGCGTGATTCTGTGTGGACCTGCAAATGTTTTGCAATCTCCCTTGGTTGGGCAATAGGTTTCTCTCACTGGATGACCTTCAGGAGAGCATGGATCTACCTCAGGGTCTTCCCCATCATCTTCTTGCTCGTCCCTTTGTCTCCTCAGGCTGCAAGAACATGAAGCACGGGCAGATGCTGAAGGACCTGATGCAGACCCCCAACTTCCGAGTGTCGGTGGTGCAGGAGGCTGACACGGTGGAGATCTGTGGGGCTCTCAAGGTGGGTGAGCAGAGCCTGGGGCTCTGCAGGGAGCTCAGGGCAGCAGGAATGCAGGCAGCAGCCAGTGCTGGGATCACACAGGCTGGGATCACACAGGCTGGGATCACACAGGCTGCTCTTGGATGCAGCCAGGCCCTGAGCTCCGTTGGGAAGAGATCCCTCCACGTTGCCGTTGTTTTCCAGAACGTGGTGGCTGTAGGAGCTGGCTTCTGTGATGGGCTGGGCTACGGGGACAACACGAAGGCTGCCGTGATCCGCCTGGGCCTGATGGAGATGATTGGCTTTGCCAAACTCTTCTGCAAGGGCCCTGTCACCTCCTCCACCTTCCTGGAGAGCTGCGGCGTTGCCGACCTCATCACCACCTGCTACGGGGGCCGCAACCGCAAGGTCGCCGAGGCTTTTGCCAAGACTGGGAAGGTGAGCAGGGCTGGAAGAGGCTGACACTGATGGGTTTGTGGATGGAACTGTGTCAGGGGAGGTTTAGGTGGGGTATCAGGAAAAGGTTCTGCACCCAGAGGCTCCCCATGGCTGCCAGAGCTCAAGGGGTGTTTGGACAACATCTGAGGCACAGGGTGGGATTGTTGGGGTGTCTGTGTTTGACTGGATCATCCCTGTGGGTCCCTCCCAGCCCAGGATATTCCATGATTCCATGATCCCTGCATCTCTCTGGTGGGCAGGCAGGGAGGTGATCCCAGTTAGCGCTGTGGGATCTGTCTGTGCCTGGCTGGTGCTGCAGCCCAGCTCCAGGGCAGGAACAGGGTGCAGCAGTGGAGTTGCAGGTCCAGATCCTCACTGCTGGCTTGTTTCAGTCCATTGAGCAGCTGGAGAAGGAGATGCTGAATGGGCAGAAGCTGCAGGGTCCCCAGACATCTGCTGAGCTGCATCGAATCCTCAAGAGCAAGAACGCAGTGGAGAAGTGAGTGCTGCAATCTCTGTGCTTCGTTGGGGTGGGGCTGGGACCTTTCCAGGAGCAGCAGGAGGGGAAAGCCCCCTTGGTGTCTCTGCAGTGCCCACGGCACACCAGCTGGGCAGGAGTGCCCTGCTGCGTGGGCACAGTGCCACTGGCTGCTCCTGCATGCCATGGCAGAAGTCCAGGTGCTCTCACTCTGCCATCTGTGGTGACCTCCTTTACCTGCCCACAGGTTCCCCCTCTTCACCGCCGTGTATCGGATCTGCTACGAGGGCAAACCTGTCACTGACTTCATCACGTGTCTCCAGAACCACCCTGAGCACATGTGAGGGGCTCTGCCTGCAGAGCACAGGCCCTGCTGAGATGTGCTGAGAGCTCCTGCCCTCACCAGCCTGATCTGCTGCCACAGCCCTGGGAGGAGTCCGGGTCTCCTGGGAGTCTCTGCACATTGCTGCAAGAGCAGAGGCTCCCTGACCCTGCCCTGGACACTGAGCCTGGCACAGGAGGTACCTGCTGACCTCTTTCTCTCTGTGAAGGACTCATTTAATTGCTGCTGCTGTCTAAGGTCTGCCCTGAGCAGCGCTGAGCATCTTCTTCCTTCCACTTCCTCACAGTGGATTCAGCTGTGGGAAGGATTCTTCCAGGTGGATAAGGGCTGGGCACTGCCCAGGAGGGAAAACAGTGTCCCAAGTCCTCCCTCTTAGCCCCATGAGCCCGCTCTGGGTGACACCAGCTCTTCCCAACCTGCTGCTGCTTTTGCATTCCCTGTCTGGTGGCGAGGGCACAGTGCCCTGCCAGGCTCCACCAGGTGAGTGGAGCTCTCAGGACTTCCAAGGGCACTGATGATCTTTCTAAGCAGCACCAGCACAGACAGTGGCATTCCTTCCTACCTGGCCATGTGCTGCTTTCCCCCAGCTGTTCCTGCTGACCCAGGGACACTCTGGAGCTTGTTTATAGAGAGCTTTTGCTCTATCAGATCTGGCCCCAGCCCTGGGGAGCTCCTCTGTCGTCACAATTTGCCTGTGCTAATTCCGTGCCCTCTGACCTCTCTCTCTGTCCCATTTTGTCCTCTGGGGCTTGGCACTGCAGGGACCAACTGCCCCCCAGTGTGTGTGAGCAGCTGCTGTGAGCCCTGCCTTGTACCTGCACCGCAGGTGGGTCACCCCAAAGGCACCTGAGTCACGTTGCTGTTAGGTAAATGCTCCACAGACACACTCTGCCTTCCTCTGGCTCGCTTCAGCCTGTGCTTTAGAGCGCTCTGTGCTTCCATGTGGGGCTGTCCAGGAGCTGAGGAAGGAGATCTCACACTTTCCCTCGTGTGGGGATGCTACAAGCTGCCCACTGGCACAGGAATAGGCATATGATCCACAGTGGGTACATGGAGATGTCCAACATCCCAGGACAGGACAGAGGTCTTGGGCCTCCCACTCAGCCTTTGAAATCTGCCCCTTGTTCATCTGTCCCTCTGCTCCCTGAAGCTGGTGGTGTTTGCTCAGGCCAGTCAGGATCAATCACTGATCCTGTCTGGGCTGGAAGGCTGGAATGCTGCAGGGCTCCCTGTTCCCCCCATTCAAGTCCCAGAGCCAAAGGGTCTCTGACCAGCAGTGTACCTTTAAAATACCAATAAACATGGAGAGGAGAGAGATGTTCTCCTCGTTCTGCGGCTTCAGTGCGTCGCTGTCGCTGGGTTGGTGCCTGCTGGACTTGCTGAGTGCTCAGAACAGGGCACTGCCCGTTCCCTCCTGGCTCTGCACCCTCCTGTGCTGTCCCAGAAACAGCAAGAATGTCCCCGTAGGTCCCTGTTCAGCCACAACGTCACACAGTGTCCCACTTGCTTTGTCTCAGCAACGGTTCCAGGATTAAAATTTGGCCGTCGGACAATGGTGGGTTGGGATTGCAACACTGAGCCGGGTCCAGAGTCCTCACCTGGGCCTGTAGGAGCCGGGCCAGGACCCCACTGTGCCCCAAACACCCCAGGCCTCTCCTCCTCTGATGTTTGAGGCTTCCCAGGACACGCTGTGGGATTTTATTCATCTCTTCCCAGCTGCTTTTCCCAGCCTCATCTTGTCCCTGGGTGTTTTTAAAGGAGCCCCGTACTGAGTGACCTTTCCAGGGCTCTGAACCCTCTGCTCGGTGTCTTACAAGGGGAATTTAATCTGCTGGCACCGCACTTGTTTCTGTGCCTTTTATTAGCCACGTTTTCTCAGCAGGCACTCTGCGACCTTTAAATTCAGCAGGACTGTCGTGTGGGGAGAGCCGGCACGGCTTCCTCTGCTGAGGAGCTTTATTGAGCTTGGAGGGAGGATAAAGGAAGTCCAGCGTGTTCCTGCAGGGCTGGCACGACTTGTAGTTCTCTTTGTCTTCAAGGGCTTCAGGAATCCAAGTGTTTGGATATGAGGCTCATGCAGGAGAGAGGGTCCCTGAGCTCCTCTGCCTTGCACAAACTCCTGCCAGCACCTGCCTGGAGCTGCAGCAGAATCCAGCAGGGATTTGTGTTTAGCTGGGAGCTCCTCTGTGCTGGAAATGCTTTGTGCATCCCCCTTGTCCAGGTTTCTTTGGCCCTGAGTCCCTGCAGACCCTTGCTGGGAGTCCCAGGTCTCACATGGGAAGACCGGCAGTGATCTCTTGCTTTTAAACACACCACACTGGGGCTGGATATCCCGAGCTATAAAAAGTCTTCCCTTTGCCATTTGGAATTATGTTCTGCAGGCTCAGCACATCCCAGCGCCGCAGCCCTGGGAGCTGCTGCTGGGGGAAAGGAGGATGAGGAGGGGAGAAAGAGGGATCCTGGCCCCTTCAGAGGGAGCCCTGGATGGAGCAGGGCTGGGACAGCAGGGCTGAAATGCTGGAAAGGAGCCCCGGGAGGGGAGCAGCTGCCACAGGGGATGGCCTGTGGGGAAGGAGGCTCTGGGCTGGGGCACACTGGGACCCTGGGCAGACACCAGGGCCCATGGAATGGCACTGGGACCCTCAGGATGGCACCAGGGCCCGTGGAATGGCACTGGGACCCTCAGGATGGCACCAGAGCCCTTCTAAAGCCACCGTGACCATCGGGATGGCACCGCGCCTCCGAGCCCCAGGGCTGCAGCAGGGCCCGGAGGGCTTCGGCTCCATGCATGCATGACCAAGGGCTGTCTCTTGCGGGCTCCCGGCGCCTCAGGCTGCGCTGAGGGGGCCCGGGGCGGCGGCGATGGCGGCGGCAGCGGCCCCTGAGGGGAGGCTGCGGCGGGGCCGCCGCCAGGGGGCGCTGAGGGCGCCGCGCGGGCTTCCCGCGCCCGCCGCCGGCAACACGTGACCGCGCGGGGCACGTGACCACGCGGGGCACGTGACACAGGACCTGCACCACGTGACAGGACCTGCACCACGTGACGCGGGCCGGGAGCGCAGCGGAGCGGGACGGGAGCGGTGAGTGCTGAGGGGAGGGATGGGAATGGTGAGTGCTGAGGGGAGGGATGGGAATGGTGAGTGCTGAGGGACAGGACGGGAGCGGTGAGTGCTGAGGGGAGCGATGGGAATGGTGAGTGCTGAGGGGAGGGATGGGAATGGTGAGTGCTGAGGGACGGGAGCGGTGAGTGCTGAGGGGAGGGAGCGGGACGGGATCGGTGAGTGCTGAGGGACGGGACGGGACATGGAGTCATAGGGAGTCTCCCTTTCTGGAGACACTCCAAGCCCACCTGGACATGTTCTACCTGCTCTGGGTGACCCTGCCTGGACACAGGGAGATCTCCAGAGGTCCCTTCCAACCCTGACTCTCCTGGCATTCTGTCTCTGTCTCGCAGGAGCAGCCATGGTGTCCAGAAAGCAGCTGGCAGACTTTGGCTACAAGGCCTTCTCGGGCTCCATGATGCTGCTGACGGTGTACGCCGGGTACCTGTGCAGCGTCCGTGTGCAGAGGATGCTCCAGCACCGCCGTGAGCGGGAGAACGCGCCCGGCCCCGAGAGCTGAGCCTGTGCTGGGACCGGCCCGGGAGCTGGGACCTGCCCCCGGAGCTGGGACTGCCCCCGGAGCTGGGACTGCCCCCGGACCTGGGACCGGCCCCGGGAGCTGGGACCGGCCCCGGAGCTGGGACCGGCCCCCGGAGCTGGGACTGCCCCGGCAGCTGGGACCGGCCCCGGCAGCTGGGACCGGCCCCCGGAGCTGGGACCGGCCCCGGCAGCTGGGACCGGCCCCGGACCTGGGACTGCCCCCGGACCTGGGACCGGCCCCGGGACCTGGGACTGCCCCCGGGAGCTGGGACCGGCCCCCCGGGAGCTGGGACCGGCCCCGGGAGCTGGGACCAGCCTCTGGAGCTAAGCCCATTGGACCTAACCCCACGTTCCTGGTCCCTCCTGGGCTGGGGGAGGCAGATAAATAAATTAAACCTGTGTGGAAGTGCTTGGTGTGGTGGTGTGTGGTGTCCCCCAAATCACAGACTGGGCTGGGAGAGACCTTAAAGGTCACTTGGTTCCAGCCCCCTTCCATGGGCAGGGAAGCCTTCCAAGAGTCCATCACTTCCATCCTGTTCTATCCCATCATTTCTATCCCATTCTTCCAAAAAACTCTTTCTCCCGTGCTCCTGGCAGCAAGCCCAGGTGCTCAGGGACAGCCAAGAGGACACTGTCCTCTGTTCTAGTTCCTCAAGATGAAACACATCACCCCAAGTTTCTGAAGCAACTTTTAATTGGAGATAAGAGTAAACAACAGTATAAAATGGTAACAACTGGAGAAGTTTCAAAAATTCTGCTCCTGATTGACCGTTCCATTGCCCCCAAGTACCATTGAGTAAAAAAAGAGAAGCAAAGCCCACAGTGTGGCTGCTCTTCCAGCCCCGGGTTCCTCCACAGCTCTATCAGAGCAGCAACAATCACTTTGTCTCAGAGTACAGGACCAAAACATCTCATTTTTTTGCCAGTTAAACCCAGCCCACCAGTTCTGATCCTCCCTCCCATCTCAGCTTAGCCATCTGAATCCAGTCTTAGAGAAGCCTTCAAAACCACAATTTGCAACAGGAAGAAAACAATTTAAAAGGCCTGGATTATGCTGGTTGTCTCAGGGGCAATAAACCACCCCCCCACCCCCTAGCAGAAGGCTTTGGTCAAGACTTCAGAGGGGTTTGCAGCACCAAAAGAGGCAGCAGACGCTGGCCTGGTCCCTGGTGACAGCAGGGATGAGCAGCTGGGCCCTCCCCTGCACCCGGGGCGAGGCAGAGCAGTGGTTCTGGGTTAGCACAGTTCAAAGCTCGGCTGCAGCAGTCTCTGCCTCACCCGGGGCAGTCGGGACATGGAACCTGCGTTCTCCATGCCCTGGAGTGGCTTCTGGAGTGCACCAGGAGCTGCTGCACCTGCCGGGAGCGCACCGGCACCGGGCGGCACCGAACGCCGCGGTCCGAACCCGCTCTGCCTCGAGCTGATCCCAGGAAAAGCCAGTTTGTCACAAACAAACACACCTCTGCAAGTGTCAACAGGACTCAGGGGTGTTCTCTTGGACTTTTTTGAAGTACAGAATGGCTTGAAGTGAAATCTGCAGCTTTGTTTCCGCCCCGGTCATTGGCTTCATCCCTTGTGCCGTGCAAAGCCTCTGACTGGTCAGGGTTGTGCCCGTTTCGGGTCTGCTGGAGGTTTCTGGGGAAGGGGTTTTGATTAAAGATCACTTGGGAATGTGGAGCTCAACACAACTAGATATTGAAAGAGAAGTTCGTGTTTGCTCGAGGCCAGCCCGGGGCCTTACTCCTCTCCTGTCCACTGGCCGCCGGCCACGTGGCCGTTCAGGCGGTTGGAACCGTTACTGGAAGTGCTGAAAATTCCTTTTGTGCTGTTGGAAGTCACATCCTCCTCCTCGGAGCTGCTCTCCACGTCACTGCGGTCATCCTTGGACACCTAAACATGGCCAAGGGGATTGGGGAGTGGGAGAGGAGAAGGGGAGTTGGAAAATGGACAGAAAGCAGCAGTGAGAAGGTTGTGTCCGTGTGATGAACGACCTGCACTCACATCCACCTCCTACATTTGAGTCTGGCTCACTTCAAGCTCCCAAAAAGGAGCCTGTTGTCACACTAGGAACAAGACACAGACACTGAAAAAGATGATTTGGAAAGATGAGCTCCATTTTCCAAATATTCTGTGTATCTGTGAAAGCACTTCATTCTTGTTCTCACCAGATCAGATATTACAGATCTGGCGTTTTCTTGTCTTCCAAGAGCTCCTCTCCAGACCAGTTAAAGGCCATTTTTCTAAACAATTTGTTTTGAATCAAAAATTTCTCATGCCACAATCACAAGTGGGTCTGACAACCAAAACCCAGCAATGTGTCAGTTTGAGAGAGAACATTTTGTCCTACAGGGAGCAGCTTTGCTATTTTAAAAATTAACCAGCTTTATCCCATCGCTGCTGGAACAAAGCACCTCCATCCCCACAGCCTGTGCTTCACCTGGCAGATCCCATTTAGGAGCAGGAGCCTGTTTGGACAGGGGAGGGAGAAACAAAGGCAGTGTCTGATGCAGCAAACGCCTGCTCAGAACAGGAGGAGCCTCAGCCCGGGGAGATCCAGATCTGCTTCCAGACTGGCTGCAAATCCAGCTCCATTCTCGCATGTGGGGTTTTGACCCTTCCCAGGAGGAGTTTGGTGCCAGCTGCTCCGAGAGCCACAGAGGGCAGCCCTGCAGAGGCAGCAGGGGAAGGGAGAGCCCAGAAACCCGGCCCCACCTGCAAACACACCTTGGCTGGTGGCACCTGCCAGAGCCAAACCTCTCCAGAGCCAGGCAGGCCTGAGAGCAGCCCCTGCTCTGCCCAGGGCAGCTCCTCACTGCCCTCATTCCCCTCCCTTCTAACAGCCCTCAGCAACTCCGTGTGCTCTGGCTCGCAGCTTTCCAAGGATTCCAGGATTTCAGCTTTCCAAGAATCCAGGATTTCAGCTTTCCAAGGATCCCAGGATTTCAGCTTTCCAGGGATTCCAGGATTTCAGCTTTCCAAGGATCCCAGGATTTCAGCTTTCCAGGGATTCCAGGATTTCAGCTTTCCAAGGATCCCAGGATTTCGGCTTTCCAGGGATTCCAGGATTTCACCCTGCTCTCCTGGAGTCAGGGTTAGGGCTCTGCAGCAGCAGGAAGTGCTTGAACTCCAGGGAAGATCTGGCTGGAAGCCAGGTGAAGTTAATGATCTCCAGGAACTTTTTGGATGTCCTGGCTTCTCCCCTTTGCCAGAACTTTTGCTATCTTTCCCCGATCTCCTGCTATATTGGAAGTTCAAAGGGTCACTGGAAGGAAGCAGAAATCCCCTGACATTTTTGTTGTTCTTGGGGGAGAAGTGACTGTTTCACTGTTTTGCACTAAAAGGAGTAAATTCCTCCTGCCCTCTCCCCCCACCTCAGTGCGGGGCTGATGAGGAGCAGTCAGAAATTGGAGTGTGTGGGTGTGGAAAGGCAGAAAGGTTGTGCAGGCAGGTGACACCAGGTGAGAACAGACCCCAGGACACTGCTCTGACCTTTGGAAAAAACAATATTTTAGCACTGTCAGGACCAGGGAGAGAAGGAGAAGGCACCAAAGCCCCAAGACCAGGGCTCTGCTTTTGTCTTGGCCTCGACACAGACGTGTTTCAGTGAACAAACAGAACCACAGGTCACACTTACATGCACAGGGTGAAACTGTCCAGCTCCAATCTGGCACAGAGAAAAGGAGAAAAGAATGAAGAAGACAGAGCTTAGAGTCCTTTCTCTGGCTAGGTCACCTGGACAGGAGAGAACCAAGGAAAGGGAAAAGGTGTAGAACTCAGGATACAGAAACAGCTGCAAAGAATGAAAATAAGGCATTTGTAGTGGCAGCTGTGGGGAACAGATGAAGAGCTCGTACCGTGAAACCTGCTTGGCCCCAGAATCAACCAGAATATTTATATTTTTCAAGGCCACATTCCATGTGTAAGGGCAGCTAAAGTCAAACACAAAATACTGCAGAGCCATCAGAGAAACTCTGATCACAATATCTGACAGGAAAAAGCATTTCTGCTACTAAATCAGCTTTTTTGCTGGTTTCATAGAATCATGGAATGGTCTGGGTTGGAAAGACCTTAAAGCTCACCTTGTTCCACCCCCTGCCATGGGCAGGGACACCTTCCACTGTCTCAGGTTGCTCCAAGCCCTGTCCAGCCTGGCCTTGAACTGGATGATCTTTAAGGATGTTCCTTCCAACCCAGGCCCTTGTGTGATTTTTGACAGCCAGCAAACCCCACTGCATCCCCGGGAATCCTTTCCCTGAGTGCTGGAGCCCCGTGCCAGCACTGGCAGACAGAAGCCAGTGAAGATTCAGAATCCCCAGCACATCCCAAGGACCAGCTGGGAAATATCCTGTATGTCCATCCTGTTGTCCAAAAGAGAGCCTTAAACTGCAGAGTGCACCACAAGAGTGTTGTAATCACCATTTTAGGACATTTGGATGTACTGGAAAATGGAGTTATTTCCCTGCATGCCCAGGAGAGACTCCCTGCCTTTGAACACACCTGGGAACTCACAAGTGCAGAGACACCAAGGTAAAAAATCACAATTTTTGTGAACTCTTGACTCAAGTCCCTTAAGAACCAGACCAGCCCTCACTGAAAAACCTGATTTCTCACAGTTCCTTCCTGGGGCTTGCAGGACAGAGGACCCAGAAGCCTCCCTCAGCCTTACCTTGCCCCTCACCAGGGCCTTGGAGGCCGTGCGGATGATGAGGTAAGACCAGATGACGTGCAGCACCTGCAGGGTCACCAGGAGCCCGTTGAACAGCCACCAGGAGGGGTAGGGACCGATCAACTCCCAGCTTTCAAACAGGGTTGTGTTCAAAATCCTTGAAGAGATCCAGAAATGCATTTCAGATCAGCTGTGCCCAGCTCTGAGTGGAGGTGCCAGGCCAGATTTGTGTCTCACTGAGCATCTGCTGCTCTGCTCCTGCCAGAGCCAGGAGCCTGAGTAAAGCTCATTAGGAGCATTTGATCTGAGCAACAAAACAGAACATGTGAATGTGCTGCAATTTGGTTACACACACAGGATCTGCTGCCAATTTTCTTCTCCAAAGCACAAGCATTTATTTATAACAACTTCACAGGAAGTGATGTCAGGCTGCTCTGGTCACCACAACAACCCTTAACACCTTCCTGCTTGGGCAGCTTTCACACGAATTTAAAGATCAAAAATCGTATCAAAAATAGTGTGGGCACAGGAGCAGGGCAGGGATTGTCCCTCTGGGCACTCTGAGGCTCTGTCCAGTTCTCCCAGCAAGGGAGATTTTGAGGGGCTGGAGCGTGTCCAGAGCTGGGAACAGCTGGAGAAAAGGAGGCTCAGGGGGGACCTGGCTCTGCACAATTCCCTGACAGGAGAGGACAGCTGAGGGGGGAGCCAGGCTCTGCTCCCAGGCAACAACAGGACAAGAGGGAACAGTCTCAGGAAAGGTTCAGGTTGGACATCAGGAGGAATTTTTTAATGGAAAGGGTGGTCAGGCATTGGGAGGCCCAGCGAGGTGGAGTCCCCATCTCTGGAGGTGCCCAAGGGACAACTGGACGTGGCACTCACTGCTCTGGTGGGGACTGGTCACAGACTGGACTCAGTGGTCTTGGAGGGCTTTCCCAGTCTCAAAGATTCTGGGATCAGGAAGGAATTTGTGTCCCCAGAAGGCCTCCCTGCCTCCCTGGGTGCTCTTCTCTTCCCTCGGAGTTTTATGGATTCCTCCAGCCAGGCTGGAAGACTCAAAATTGCTTTATGGCCCAAGCTTTGTGTTTCTTTCATTACTGTTTTGCTGTTCTGGTTGCTGGGAGTTATTGCCAGTCCTTCAGCAATTTAATAAACACTTTAGATTTTATGATGCAGAGAGGTATGGAGAGACCTTTAACAACCACATTAATTTCACGCAGCTTTTAACATTTCACAAGAAAAGCAAAACAAGCCTTTCAAACAAGAACCAAAACTCCCCAAAAGGCAGCTCCAGAAGTATTTAACTCATAGCAGGTTTATGCAAGAATTAAATGCAATTCCAGAGATCTGCTGCTGTTTTACATTGTTAATTAGGGAAGGGAATACACGTGCAGGGTCTGCAGTGCTGCTGCAGCTTGCCAGATTCCTCTGCAAAGCTGAGGAGTGACATTACAGCCACTGGAAAACACATTAAAGATTTACAGGATGCTGAGCACTGGTGTGAGGTAAGAGCATCCCCTCACGAGACACAGGAGCTGCAAAAACTCCCTCATCTGTCCCTGAAAGGAGCCTGTGAGGAAAAAGGAATTAAAGCTCTTCTTCATCCAGAGTCCTTTGGTGCATTTACTGGAAAATAAGCAAGAGTTTTAGCTGCTGATCCTAAAGTGAAAGGATTGTTGTTGCCCCCAAAGAATTGGAATGCCAGGTGTCCACAGCCTAGGAAATGAATACATGCAGTAAAATGGTGTTAAACACATCGTCACCACACACAATAAATGAGCAACAGCTCATTAACCAAAGCACTGCTCCAGCTCTGACCTGCTGAGGTGAGAGGGAATCTCATTATGGGATGAGTCTCTCTAAGTCATTTATCCAGGGTTTTACCTCCTAAGAAACCTCAGACCTATTTCAGACTCTCAGCAGTCACGACACAAGGACAGGACAGAAGTGTCACAAGAACCAGAAACTGCAGCGATGACTAAGCCAGATACAAATAAAAATTACCTCAAGAGATTGTGCCTCACTTGTAATTATTTCTAGGACTTCTTCAGAGAGGCAGAGGATCCTTCAAGGCTCTCAGAGCAGATTCTGTGCTCACTGCAGCAGGGGAGGGGCAGCTGTGAATGGGATTCTGGACTCTTCTCCCAGTCCCTCAGCTGACTGGGGAGAGATTTCCTCATGTGCCCACTCAAACCTCCTGCCCCAAAGAGCCCCTGGGCCATGTCCCACTTCGGGCTGCCTCAGGGGACAGCTGGAATGCTTGGGAAAGAAAAATCTAAAACAAAGGCTGTGCTGAAAGGATTGGGAGAACAAGCAAGACCAGCTCCAGGTGCTTACCAGAAAGGGTAAATGCCCAGCCGGGTCACGATGAACACGACCCCGAAGAGCATGAAGAAAGCATCACACAGACGTTGGTACTTGGCATAATTGGCCAGTTTTGCAGCCTACAAGAGACATAAATACAATAAACATGTGAATATTACTCCCTTTGTGCACTCCTGTAATTACCCAGCTAGAGAGCTGCAAAAAACTCTCCATCACATTTGTACAGTTTGGAACAAAGAGGGATTATTATGTAGTATTGCTATTTTTATATTGTTATTTATAAAGTACTACAAGAACAATGGGAGAGGCCATTTACAGGGCCTGGAGTGACAGGGCAAGGGGGAATGGCTTCAATCACCCTCTCTGGCTGCCCCTCCCCTGGAAGTGTCCAAGGCCACTTGGATGGGACTTGGAGCAAGCTGGGATAATGGAACTGGATGATCTCTAAGGTTTCTTCCAACCCAAACCACTCCATGGTTTCGTGCCTCTCAGCGCTGAAGCAGTTTGGAGGAGAAGCTGACGAGGCAGGATCAGCAGCACGAATTTCATGGCACATTTAAAGCAGTTTATCAAGAACAAGAGTGTCAGCTTGCTCCCCTGAGATCACAGCAGCACGAGGGATGAGAGATTTGAAGGGAAATTCACCTCCAAGAGGAAATCTGAAGCGTCGTGGAGGCACAGCACCAGAGTCCCAACCCGCACCATGTTATTCATGTAGGAGAACGTGATGAGCCCAATCGTGGCCAAGTGATGCACGAACATGATCAGGAAGTCCTGCAAACAGGAAAACCACGGATGGAGAATCTTTGGCTGCCACACAAATGCAAAAATTGGGAACAGAGCCATCCGACCGAGTCACTGAGGTCACAGGATTCCTGCTCAGGCTCTGACCCACACCAATCCCAGCTCCACAGAAGCTTCCAGAAAGGTCTCTCAGCGTTGGTGCTGCTCAAGTCCGAGCTCTGCGTGCTCAGGGGTCAGCACAGTCTGTCTGGCACGCACACAGCTGGACCTGCAGACCCCACAGATGTGATTTTCAGAGGACAAGATGACCTTTATTTCTGGCTCCTTCTGGTTTTTCAGACACACTGCTCACCCCCTCAGCTCCTGGCACATTTTTATTTAAGTGCTGTTACTGCTGCCAGTCACCAAACTCTGCCAGGGCAGAGCAGGCACAGAACACCAGGTAATTCAGCAAGAATGAAAAATGCACAATATTCAGGGCTGGTCTGCACTTCAGCCCCTGGCTTCCTGTACCTCACCCTGCTGCAGTGGGGAATGTCATCCACTTGTTAAAATCAGAATTAACCATTACAAACAGGGCCCCAGAGGTTGTTCATCACTCCCTACCCACAGCTCCACTGTATTCCACAGTGCCCCACCTGCTAATATTTCAGCACAGAAAAAACCCTGGGTAAACTTGTATTTTTTTTAACAGCCAGTGCAAAAATTGGGATAATTTGCTGCTTTGCAGCTCATGTAAAGGAAGCAGTAAGCCAAGATTTACTGGGGACTGCTCTCCAACAGCAACAATAACCAAATCCTGGAACAGAATTAGATCTGAGCAACTGCAACCACTCATCATCTGCTGCTCACACAGATGAGAAATTCCTTTCAAAACCCCATTTATTACTGCCTTGGCGTTTGCCATTTCCTCAGCAGCTTCAGCAAGGTTCTGCTTTGAGCAGCTCATTTTCTTGCAAGCCTTCCAGTTAAATCTATTTTTAGGCAATGATTTGTTAAGTTTTGATTGGGAGGTGTTGAGTGATGCTGTCCTGTGCCCTGGAAGATGAAAGGAACTCAAGGATGCACCAGGCTGCAGGTCAGGGCTCACAAAGGTGTAAATGAGAAAGAAAACATAATTATCACTACATTTCAGCTTTCCTGGCCAGGCACACTCCTATTTTTTGTTAGTCCTACCTATTTATTATTATTTTTATTATAGCTATTGAGTTGTTAATGCAATTCTGGTTCATCTCACCTTCCGTTTAATGTCTGTAAACTGAGAAAACATGAGGGACCAGTAGAAGGCCAGCTCCAAAATATAGTAATAATAAAGCTTGGATGTTAGAGGCTGGAAAACAGACAGAGATAGCACAGTTACAAGACAAAATAATTCAAAATTTAAATTAAAATCACTTTTTTCTTTCCTCCTTTTCCACGCCACTTTGTTCCTCCAGAAGTGCTGAGGTGTAAGTTAAATCATTCAGATTTAATAAAAACAAGCTTAAGCAACAGGCAGCTTACTCACACAAATGTAATTGTGTGTTTGAGCTTTCTTCCAAAGGAGTAAATTCCCTGGTCAATATTTACAATTCCTCTTGGAGTAGGAAAATCAGGCTCTGGAACAGACTCTCTATATAGTAAATAAATAAATGACCACTATGATTTTATGCCTTTTTCTCTTACTTTTAATGATCTCAGCAGCAAGTAAAGATAAAGTGACTGAGTCAGATGTATCTGAGGAAATCCTGCTGTTGCCAAACCTCACCAGGATGTAAAGGCACAAAGAGTAAATGGCAGAGTTTTAATCCAGTAACAATACCAAAAATAAAAACTGAAATTGTCCAAAAAGTTGGAATTTAGGAGGTGTTTCATACCTGGAAAGGGTAGTTGTACCAGCACTGTCGTGTGTCCCAAAACCAGGGTGCCTGAAGGGAATAAGTAGGTTTTTATTATATATAAATAAGAAGTTATATAAAATCCCAGTTTGTTCTGGGTGTTTTCCTCCCCAGCACCTAAAGTCACTTGACACTACAGCACTGCTTCACTGAAATTTTACCTTCACTCTGCCATTCAAACTACATTTACTGTAAAATCCCTAGTGATTTAAAGTCTAATTTGTGCTGTCAGTGCGAGTTCTGCTGCAATGGAAATTTCTAGAACAACCACACAGCTCTAATAATAATAAAGACCCAAGGAGATGAACCTGTATCCCTTTAAGAGAGGAGAAAAAAGTTCTCCATAGCAAAACACCCCCAAACCCACCTTGTTTTTTCCAACGTTCTGGGGCAACACATCAAATAATTTTCTATTATTTCCAGAATTACAGATCTGTATAGAAACTTCCCTATAGTATAAAGAAGGTCTTTAACAGAACCCCCAGGATCCCAAATCTGGGATAATTCAACTGCAACCACACAGAACAACAACGTGGGTGACACAGCAACTCACCGTCCAGAGAAACCTGATTCCATAAAAAAATATACTTAAATAAAATGTAAATCTCCACCTGGAAAAAGAAGTAAAAAACAAAACTCAGGACACAGAACCAGCTTCTGGCTATTATTTATAAAATTAATTGAAATAATTGGGAAAACCCCCAAATCTGACACTTGAAAATGTTCATTTCTGAACATTTCAGGTAATGTAAACCTGCTGAAGAGTTTTCACACCACACACGAGTTTGCATCAACAGCCAAGCTTGAAATTCAGGGTGAACATGCAGCATTCAAATGCTTTAAGAGACAACAAGCAAAGTTGCTGTCACCCAGAGGAATCCTAGGTTTGTATTTTTACCTCTTACCTTGTGGCTTTAGGTAGACAAAACCATACTGGGGGAAGAATTGAAAGTTACTGGAAAGGAAAGAAACCAGCAGAGGAGAAACAAGTCAGGAAAAAATACTGAGGTTGTGCTGCTCTACAGAGAAAACTGCAGGAGCTGGGGGGACGGGGAGCAAAGAAGGGCTGAGGAGAGAGGAGGAGGAGGGCGAGGAGGGGCTGTGGGTGAGGAAGGCAGGGAGGGTCTGTGGGTGAGGAAGGCAGGGAGGGTCTGTGAGCAGGGAAGGCAGGAGGTGAGTGAGGAAGGCAGGAGGGTCTGTGGGTGAGGAAGGCAGGGAGGGTCTGTGGGTGAGGAAGGCAGGGAGGGTCTGTGAGTGAGGAAGGCAGGAGGGTCTGTGGGTGAGGAAGGCAGGGAGGGTCTGTGGGTGAGGAAGGCAGGGAGGGTCTGTGGGCAGAGGAAGGCAGGAGGTGAAGGAGGAAGGCAGGGAGGGTCTGTGAGTGAGGAAGGCAGGAGGTGAAGGAGGAAGGCAGGAGGTGAAGGAGGAAGGCAGGGAGGGTCTGTGAGTGAGGAAGGCAGGAGGTGAAGGAGGAAGGCAGGAGGGTCTGTGGGTGAGGAAGGCAGGGAGGGTCTGTGAGCAGGGAAGGCAGGAGGGCGATCCCAGGACAGGAACGGGCTCTGGAGAGAACGCGGCAGTGCGGGAGCGTCCCGGGGAGTCACACACAGAGCGGGCACACGGACACACGGACAGACAGGGACAGACATCGACAGGGACAGACATGGACACACGGACAGACATGGACACACGGACAGACATGGACACACGGACACACGGATGTGGACACACGGACAGACATGGACACACAGACAGACATGGACACACGGACACACGGATGTGGACACACGGACAGACATGGACACACAGACACACGGATGTGGACACACGGACAGACATGGACACACGGACATGGACACATGGACAGACATGGACAGACATGGACACACGGACACACAGACATGGACACATGGACACAGACACAGGCATGGACACACAGACATGGACACACAGACATGGACACACAGACAGACACGGACACACAGACAGACACGGACACACCGACACTCTCAAGTGCCACCAAGGGCCTGGCCCAGTGTCTAAAGCCGCTCAGCACTGACTCCTGTACCCTGTCCTGGTCTCTCAGGCAAGCCCATAAAATACTTCAGACTTTTAAACCTCCTTTAAGTGCCCTCTTTGCTTGCACAGGAATTCTGGCCGTGCCCCCAGGCCCAGCGAGAGGAGAACACAGCTGGAGCTCTAAGATGAAGCCCCTCTGCACAAACATACATGCTCTCACAAAATTTAGTGAGGGTGGTGGGTTTGTCCTGGTTCCTCCGGTGCCGAAACCAGCGCTGGATCTTTCGGACATCCCAGTCCAGCTGCTTGGACAAGCCTTCTAACCTTTTTGCATCTGGAGACTGAAGGAAAAATGAAACAAATGTCATTTCTCCCACTCCTCAAGCTGCTTTCAGTCCCACACTATGACAGAAATAAAGCGCAGATAACAAAAAACACATCAGAAAGGGAGCACAGAGGCTGGAAGCAAGAACTCACCGCCACAAATCGTTATTCAGGTTTAACCTTCATAAGCCACTAATTACTTAATTGCTCAGAATGGCTTTGGTTGAGCATTTCCTCACCTATTTGATGAGCATTTCCTCACCTATTTGATCAGCTGAGAGCACATTAAGACCAAGAATGTGGCTGTTCTGTCTGTTAATTTGCAGGGAAGAGCTGTTAAAGTGTCCTGTCATCAATTCAAACAGCCCAGAACTGAGGAGGAGCAAAGCTGAAGATGTTGAAGGTTTGATGTTCACGGCAAGGACAAGGAAACTTTAAATAAGAGTTGGTTTAACACAGTAGATATCTGTATATTCCATAAGGGCACTGTAGAAATTGTGTTATCTCTGATATCAAAGGTTATAAATGAAAATATATTTGAAGACTGAAATACTTCCATGACAAATATGGATAGAATACACCCCTGTTCTCCACCTGGGAACTCTGCTGCGTCTGAATGAACACAAATGGCTTTATCAAAGTGAACCAAACCTGGTGACTCCCTCTACAATGGCCCAGGAGTGAGATAATTCACACCAGCTCTGCCAGGGAGCTCTAGCACTGAAACATGATAAACACATTTTACTATTTGAGTTACATACAAATCACTAAAGCTATGCAGAATGCTGATTTAATACAAAATCATCCGTCTGCCCAGCTGAAAATCAGAATAATTTGATTTTCAGCGTTAAGACAAGGACAGTCCTGTCACTCCATCACACCACACCTCTCCTGGGATTTAATGGTTGTGGCACTGGGAGAGCACCTGCCCCCAAGGGGAATTCGGAGCTCCCAGCTCAGAGCAGCAGTGAAAACCAAACCCAACAGCAGCCACAGCACAGTGGGACAGTTAAAGATTTCATAAACCAGACAAATTCTGCACAGCCTGTGACCTCCTGGGTTTTCTAAATAATTTCAAGGACATCCCCTGCATGTTCTCCCAACGAAGGGCATCAGCTTCTGGGGATTTTTCAGTTCACACATCATTCCAAATGCCTCAAAACTTTAATGTTCCCACAAGGCAAGGGTTTTTGAAGGTTTTATAGAATTTCCCTTTATCTGCTCCAGCAGATAAAGTTCAGCATCACCAAATCTCAACAAAAAACCCCTTCCATTTCATTATCTTTAATGAAAATCTATTGCACTTATTCAATGCTGGATAAAATACAGTGGGATTCTGTAATCCTGCAGTGGTGTAGGCCTGTGAGCTTAAAGGAAAAAAGGAAATAACCCAAAGAAACCCCTCCTGCCACCATTAAATGTCCTGCCCTTCATCAGGACATCCCTCACTGAACACCTCCCTGAATAATCCACTGACAACTGCTGTCCAGGTTTACAGTAATTGGCAAAAATTAGAGGAAGACAGTCACAATAAAACCAGTAAAATAAGAAAAGGAACCAGGCTCAAGAAAAAGAGGAACATTTTCCCAATAAAAGTGGAAGATGCTGGGAAATCTCCTGTTAAACCAAGAATCCCCAGTGTACAACTGGAACTAAAAGAAGCAGCCTATCAGGGGAACATTTGTATTCAAAGAAGATTTTTCTGTGCACAAACCCAGGGCTCAGCCATACAGGGAATTTACTTTGCTACCAGAAGAACACGCCAGAGGCAAAGTAAAATCAGAATGAGCCCCAATGTGGCTGCAGAGTGTGAAATGTGCATCTCAATCCAGAAAAGTGGAAGCAGAAATCCCCCCTGCAACACTTCCAGTCCTCAATTCCCCTTGGAGCAGAGGATGAATCTGAAGCATGACTCACCTTAGTGATGGATGTAAACACTTTCTCTAAAATTGCATTGGGCTGGGCTCTGTGAGGTCCACTGTCCTGAATGCCAAGGTTTATGGCACATGGCTTGGCAATAAACCTGCAAGAAGTCCCCAGAAAGAACTGGATTAAAACAAGATATTTATTTCCCTGCTCTGTCTGAATCACCAGGACCTGGATTTGTCACCAACTGCAAAACTTGGTGAAAAAAGCTTTTGAAATCTCCATTCCACCTCTTCCCAGGTGAAGAAATTTCTTTTATTAGTCCATATGGGAACTGCAGACAGCACACACTGTGCACACCAGAATGAAAAATTAAATCTTAATGCCCTTGGCTTGTCAGGATCTGAATGTGCTCCCCAGGGGGATTCTCATTCCTCAGCAATAACACAAGAGACTGATAGCAGTGTGCTGTGAACAGAAGTGCTGGAGATGAAGCCCTAAAACAAAGTATCTTGTTTCCAAAAGAGGCCTTGGTGTCACATAGCTCAGAAAAAAGGGAAGTTCAAGTGACACAGCTCCTAAAAGTAACTTTTTGGAGTTTGGTCTTGTTTGGGGGAGGTTTTTTTGCCTTTGGGAAAACTGAAGTGGTTTGTTTCCTTCAGGACAGAGAGGAGGATGCAAATCCCCCAGTCTGGAAGATCCCTGATCTCAGGATCTCATCCACCCCATGTGCTCTGTGAATTCCACACTGATTTAACTCTCGCTGGATTTTACAGCACAGGCTCTGGAAACAAGCCTGGGTTGGAACTAAAACAAATATGAACATGTTCAAAATGGCCAGGTTTGTGTCAGAATGGGCTCAGGGTTCCAAGGGAAATGACTGCATTACCTACGTGTGAACTGTTCCTCTCCTGTTGATGGGCAAAAGGAGGGGTTAAAGGAGCAATTTTAGTATTTTTAATCAGTTTTTTGAGGAAGAACCTGTTTCTCAAGCCGATTTTGAAAAGGACACAACACTGGTACCATTAAAACCATTTTGCTTTCTCAGAGAGGTTGTTTCAGAGAGAGCTAAGCTGAAATTACACATATTTAGGAGCCTCCCAGTGCCAACAAGCAGAAAATGCTGCTTTTCCCAACCACAATTGTTACAATTTCTCCTTGTGTTTACAAGCAAAGATTAAACTTCAGGAGAAGCGTGTCTCTAAGTGCTGCAACAGTAATTATTCTTGGGAATACTCAGTGCTTCAGGAACAAATATCTGTGGCTGTGTTTAAGAACAGTCCCAGGTTGTGGGTTTTTCCCTTGGGGAATCACAGATCAGCTTGTGACTGATGCCAGAGGAACACCCAGCTCTCAGAAAACACTAAATAAACGATGGACACTGCAGGCCCAGGCTTCCCTGGCTGCCCCAGCTCTTTCTGTGTCTCTGCCAAGCATCCCCGAGGCTGAAAAATCCCTCCAGGATCAGAGTCCAGGCTGTGCCTGATCCCCAGCCCAGAGCACCAAGTGCCACGTCCAGCCCTTCCTGGGACACCCCCAGGGATGGGAACTCCAAACCTCCCTGGGAAGGCCCTTCCAAGGCCTGAGCTCCCTTTCCATGAGGAAATTCCTCCTGATGGCCAAGCTGCCCCTCCTGTCAGGAGCTGTGCAGAGCCACAAGGTCCCTCCTGAGCCTCCTTTTCTCCAGGCTGAGCCCCTCCACTCCCTCAGCCTCTCCTTGTGCTCCAGACCTTTCCTACATCTGCTCTGCTCCCATCTCTGGACATGCTAAACTACATTTCAACATCCACAGCTTTAAAAAAAAATAATTAAAAAATAAAAAAAGGAAGGAATGATTTCCTTTGAGCTTGGCTCCAAAGGCTCACAGCTTCCGCCAGAATCCAGACCACCAGCCAGAAATCGTGTCCTGATGTTATGAAACATTTGGCAAGACCCCCACAAAAATGTAAAAAAATATAAAGTATTAAATGTCTTTCTACCCTGTTTTCCTACAGGATATACCGCAAGTGCAGCACAGAATTTCCCATGTGAACTGGCAGGTGGAATGAGAAGTGAGTGGTCAATCCCGTGCTCAGGAAAATCCCAAGCTGACCTGCTATTTTAGGTAAACTCATACCTCCAACTGTCGTGACACTTCAAATTTTTGGTCCCAGAGCAGGTTTTCAGATGTGCTTTGCACTGAATCCCACAGTGAAAAAGTTCTGCATAACCCCCAAAATAGGAAAAAATACAGCCCAGACAGTAGAATTTCCATTCTTGGGGATATTCAAACTGAACAGCAGAAGACCACGACGTCTTCTGAGCTGCTTGAGCATTGGCCTTGCTGTGAGGAGAGGACTGGATGAGGTGGCCTTGAAAGGTTCCTTTTAATCTAAATGATTTTATGATTTTATGAAAGTCTCAACGGCAACAAACTGTACCCAAGGTCAACTTACTGCCACACCTTCCAGCAAGAAATTCTCATCACATAAACCCTTCTATAAAACCTTTATCAACAGGGATCAGCTCACACCTCAGCCTACCCAGCCACCTCTTTCACACTAATTTTTAACGTACGCTGATTTGAAAACCAACACAAATTTTCATATCCACAGACCTGTGTGTTACAACAAATAGTTCTGGGGCGTGCTGTGCTTCACAAAAAGAACATTTCTTTATGAACATTCCAGTTTGGCGGGTGACTCCCTATTACAGCTCTTAAAGGAAGAACAATCTGCAAAGTGAGATTTATTGAATATGCACTCCTTGAGTTTGTACTTCCATAATCTCTCATAATTGCATTATCACCTCATTCCATAACAGACCTGATTAAGTAACATCTCAAATCACCTTTTTCTCCCCCTCCCCAGCTGCAGATCCTTCCTCACATCTGTCCAGTAACACCCACATCTGGTTCCAAAGAGCTACAAACACATCACAGCCAGGTTTTTGCAGATACTTGGGAATTCTTTTGTGTGCCCAAAGTGAGACAAGATGTGCAAGCAAAAATATTGAAATGGATAATCAAGGATAAAAAACCCCACCCAAATTTATGGGCAGAAGTCTTTCTTTTTGCTGACTGGACAAAAATCCTCACTATGTCACTCCCCACTGGCTTTACCTTCCTCTACGAGTCCTGCCTCACCCCTACAGTCATAAACTGCCACAAATTAATGATTATTTTGTCAATGTCATGATGCAAAAGGTAGTTTTTAGGGGAATCCTAACCAACAAAAATGTGTCAGTGTTACAAGTGTTGTAGCACAAAGCACTTCCTCACACTGAGAGGTACAAAAAGAGAGAGAAAAGAGGCAGCTCAACCAAAAGCTGCACGAGTTTGTAATTCACATTCTGAGTCACCAAGTCCAACTGTGAAACGTGTAAGAAGAAAGACATTTGACACAATCAAAGCCTGAATTGGGATAAATGCACCACAGGAGTTTATTAAGACAAAGCTGAACTTTTATGACATGTTCAAAGTGGCTGGAGGAAACAGAAAGGAGTTTTTTTTTTCAAAGATATGTACTTTTAAAATAAACACACCAGAAGCTGCCTGAGATGTGCTGTCACAATCTGCTTTCACTTTTGGACACCACCGAGACACAGCTGAGATCAAGAACAACCCCCTCAGGAACCAGAGCTCAGCCTCTGAGGTTTGCTCTGCAGGCTCAGGAGCTAAGTGTCACTTGACTCCACCCTAAATTAACACCACAAAAGACATTTCATAAACCGGGGAGATATTATCAGGACAAAGTAAATGCTGCCTGGAGCACTCAGGTGTAGTGGGATGCACTGCATCTTCCCCAACTCCAGGAAAAGAGAATATTCTGCACCTCTTCCCCTGACTGCCACCTGCATGAGGGATCTCCCTACAAAATCTTTTTCATGGGTGTCACTGTGTCTCACAATCTCCTTTCCTCACATCCTGGCAAGTACCCCGAGATGGGATTTTGGCAGTGCCACGCGTGTTCCTGGGTTCTCTGCACTGGTTTTCTGAAGCCTTTATTTTTTTTTTTTCTCCTATAGGCAGAAAGACAGCATGGAGAAAATACAGCCTCCAAAGTTTCTCACCTCTCTGCTGACCTGCTTCACTTTCCTCCGTATCTGCCATCTTTTTACTCCATCCCAACTACATCTTCTTAACTTCTGAAAGCTCAGGAAAATTCACACTTCTTAAAGAAAACCCACAGAAAAAAAAACCCGACTCAATTCCCACTCACTTCAGTCCTGCAGCCCTTTTCATGCTCAGAAATACTTATGGAATCATGGAATGGTTTGGAAAGGACCTTAAAGCTCACCCAGTCCCACCATGGGCAGAGACATTTTCCACTAATCCAGGTTGCTCCAAGTCCATCCAACCTGGCCAACTTATGCCCTTTCGAGGCAGAAATTTAAGATTAAATCAATGTTTAATGAACTGCCTGAACAGCAATACAGGGTGTCTTGGTCCATTTCACCTAAGGGTTTCCTGAGTAAGCCGCTTTACTAATTAATATCTCTGCCACCCACACACTGCGTGTGGCTGTGGCAGACCCACAGCGCACACGGATCTACCTCTGCCCCAGGGCTAAGTTCACCTGTTTGTGGATGCCCAGGTACACGAGGAATCCCGGATTACACCTGTTAATGGGCACAGAAGATGATTTGTACTCCCATCCATCGTGCCTGAGAAGAGGGAGAGCCACCAAGTATTTAATAATACATCGGGCCATGTGAACGAGCCCTATTTCCTCATCCAGGAACTCAGGGAAAGTACAATAAAACACACGGAAGCCAAGTGCAGCCGCCAGCGCTATCCGTCACCCCAGCGAGGTTCTCCTGGGCAGGAGCAGGAATAAAAGTGAATTCCTCTATAAAACACCGGATTTTTCTTGGCACTGCCTCAGCACCGCCGGACTGGAGGGGCCTCTCGTTATCCAGACCCAGGGCAGCGGAGCCCCACGGGCTTGTGCATATCGCGACAGATTCCCGGGATTACACAATGTCCCCTTTCCACGCACGAAGGGCCCGGCCGAGGCCCCGAAGGGCGCGGGGAAGCCCCCGGCGGGCCGTGCCCCGGTCCGGCCCGGTGCTCACAGACCCCGGCGCCTCCCGGCCCCGCCGCCCCGGGGGCGGCCCCGCGCTCACCTCTCGAAGAGCAGCCGCACGGCGAAGATGCCGAGCGCCAGCGGGAAGGCGGAGAGGACGTGAGCGGCCCGCGGGTACTGCAGCCCGCTGCCCGGCGGGCCCGGCTCGCCGGCCAGGTCCGCCCACGTCACGTTGTGCGGGAGCCAGAACCGCTCGTTCCAGAACCAGGCCTGCAGCGCCGCCGCCGCGGCCGCCGCCATCTTCCGCCTGCCGCCGCCGCGCTCGGGCGGCCGCCACAGACACGGGGGCGCGGCCGAGCGCCAGCCCCGCCCCTCGCCCCGCCCCCTCATAGCGGCCGCGAATCGGGTGACAGCCACGGCCCCCAGGGGGCGGTGCTTGTATAGACCACGCCCCTCACCGCCTCTGCCCTCCCGCCGCCGCCACACGGGCGGGCGCCACGGACACGGACGGGCGGGGCTGGGGGAGGCGGCGCCTGTCAGCGAACGGTCACGGCCAGTAAGGGGCGGGCTTGGAATAGACCGCGCCGCTCTTTTGCATCACCGCTGCCCTAGCTGCATCTCCCGCCACGGCCCACAGGCGGTGCGGAGCTGCCGCGCCCTTTTTCGCGTCGCCGCTGCCGGCGGCCGTAGTTCTGGCCGTCGCCATGGCTACCAAACGAGGCCAAAATAAGGTTCCGGGGCTCACCGCCACGCCTCAGCCCGCGCCTCATGCGGCCGTCGCTCACGGGGGCGGGGCCGTTGCTGACGGCGGTTCCGCCGGGCGCCTCGCGCGGCCCGTTAGTTTGGAGCATGCGCAGTGCGGCGGCCCCGCGTTCCCGCCCGCGCGGCGCGCGCGGGCTCGTGAGGGGAAGCGCGGGCTCGTGAGGGGAAGCGCGGGCTCGTGAGGGGGAGCGCGGGCTCGTGAGGGGAGAGCGCGGGCTCGTGAGGGGGAGCGCGGGCTCGTGAGGGGGAGCGCGGGCTCGTGAGGAGGAGCGCGGGCTCGTGGGGGGGGAGCGCGGGCTCGTGAGGGGGAAGCGCGCGCGGCGCCGCCTCAGCGCTCCCTGAGGGAACAGAACCGGAAAAGAGAGCCACAGAGCCAAAAAAATGACAGAACCACAGGGTCACTGAATACACTGAGTTGGAAAGGACCCACGAGGATCATCAAAGTCGGATGGCCCCGCACAGGACACCCCAACAATCCCCTCATGTCATGCCCGTGATGTTGATGCTTCACACGCTGCTGAGCCCTCGGGGTTGCCACAAGCAGAGACGACTTCCAACTGGTAAAAGTCCTCAAGGCAGCAAATGATCCATCGTTAGTGTAATGTCTCTTTTGGCACCTGTCCAGTGGAGAATAGATTAACTGGCCCATTAAGCACTCAAATGCTATGATAACTAATAGATTCAAGGATAGAGTAATTTATGATCTGGTCACCTTTCTTTTTTTAATCAATTACTTTATTTAGCAGTACCCCTTGTGCTAATTTCTCCTTGAAGATGTTCAGTTGGTCTGAGTGACTACATGTGGGCCCCTGTATGTCAGAGACTCACAGATGCCTCAGATTTAACTAGAATTAATGATTTTCTAATTAAAGTCTCTGCTAAGTACAGCCAATATTGCTTCAGTATCATGTAACCGAGAAGACTCTAAAATTCAATTGCGTTTCCTTAGAAACAAGCAGTTGGCATATTCCATAAATCCAAGTCCACGACAAACAGTCTTCCCTCCCTTTTCAAATAGCACAATTTCCAGTCAGAGAGATCTGTGGTTGCTTAGCAATTTGAGGAAATCTGATACTAAATGGATTTTTGTTAGGAACAGAGAGAGGTGACAGAAAGAGCTTGGGTTCGCACATCAATTTTTTTTTGTTTTTCCTCTGTACAAAGCAAGCCTCACTTCTCCATTTAAAAGAAAGGAAAATGAGCAGTAGGTTGTGGAACTGCTAACACCTTCCAATTAGGCAGCAGGCTTTTCCCTTCTTAATAACCATACACATGAGCGTTTCCTCATGCTGCTGCAGAACGTTCACTGCATTGCTTCTGGCTCTTATCCCACTTTCTCCCACCCAAACCCATCTCAGGCTCAAGCGACAATAACTTAAATAAAAAGCAGCTGGTAGGAAGGGGGGGAAAAAACCCCTCAGTTGTCCTCAGCTGCCCTCGAGAGCCACCTGGAGCCAGAAATGGAAGTGAAAAAAATCCCTGCATGTCCTTATTCCTTTTGCCAGTCGTGGTCTAATCCCTGTTCCACACGCTTTGCAATCCGAGAGCAGGAGCTGCTCGTTTGAGTGGAGCAGCGAACCACGGACACACAGTGTCACCTAGCGGGGCACCAGCGCCAGCCCGGGCTGCCTGCCCGCCGGAGCACCGCGAATTCACCCAGCTTTCCACCCCGTTTTCATAGATGGAGAGCAGCCCTGGGGAGAAAGGTTTTAGGTGCTGCTGGGGGAGAGCTGGGCATGCCCCAGGAATGCCCCAAACCTGGGCTGAGCCCCCAGCGCGGGCAGCAGGGGAGGGGAAGGGTCTGTCCCTCTGCCCAGGTGAGACCCCACCTGCAGGGCTGCCTCCAGCACAGGGAGGACGTGGAGCTGCTGGAGAGTCCAGGGGAGGGAACTGGGATGATCAGAGGGATGGAGCAGCTCTGCTGGGAGAATTGGGATTGTTGAGCCTGGAAAAGAGACGATTTGGGGTGACCTCATTGTGGCCTTGAAAGATGAGAGAAACCTCGAGTGCCAGGACAAGAGGCAATGGCTTTAAACTGCCAAAGGGCAGAGTTAGAGGGGATATTGAGAAGGAATTCCTCGCTGTGAGGGTGGTAGGACATTGGGATGGATTTCCCAGAGGATGCCTCAGCCCTAGAAGTGCCCAAGGCCAGGCTGGTCAAGGCTTGGAGGAACCTGGGATAGTGGAAGGTGTCCCTGCCATGGCAGGGGTGGAATGTGGTGAGGTTTAAGGTCCCCTCCAACCCAAACCATTCCACAATCCCATGACAATCCTGTGACCCTTTAAACACTGCCTCTTTGTGAAACATGAATCCAGACTTCAGTTATAATAGAAATGACCCAAACTTTATTGAAGGTTTTGTCGTTAGCAGAACTGTTAAGAAAGCAGAATATTTTACACCTCAAGAATCGTTAAGGTCTAATTCTCTTGAGAATACAGTACAAATAAAAGCTAATAAAAAAAAGGGCCTCCTCCTCCCCCCATTTAAGATTTTATTATTTGTAAAATAAATGAAGTCAAGTTAAAAAATGTTCTGATCTTCAACACTGGCAATCGGAAAGTGTCACTGATTCCAGAGATTTTTGCAACGCAGCACAATTTCACAGCTGTAAGGAAAAGATTTATGGCAGCTTGATAAAAGTAGGATTTCAGAGTTGTCAAAAGGCCTTAAAAAAAATCTTATCTGCAGTTTAAAATGATGACAAAGAAATCCAAGTAAAAAAAAAAGACAACAAAACAAACAAACAAACTCCGAATGTGTGTGAAATGCAGAAGTAATGCCCTGCAGGCTGCTCCGAAGTGTTCACTTGTGCAGAGACCTGGCAGCAGGCACAGCTCCTGGGACAGCACTGAAATACTCGTGGTCCAGCAACGGGCACCCTTCCAGTTGTGCAGGGACTCCTCAGCTGATCACAGGCAGGTTTGAGACACAAATTCACATTGCATGCAGGTTAGGATGCTTTAGTTGTTGGACGCTACACACAGAAACGCTTTTATTATTAAAAAAAAAAAAAGCCCAGTTGTGCCCTTTCCACGTATTAAAGTGCATTAAGTGACCATTTTAAAGCAGGCCAGAAAGTCCCTTTGAAGTTGGTCCCTAAGCACTGCAGTAGCATTTGTAGTGGTACGGGTGGTGTGTTCCAGAGGTGCTGTCCCACACCAGCACGGCGAGTACAGTGGAATTCCAGGAATTGTTAGTGAAATACCTATTGAAGCTCCAAGGGATAAGACAGTGGAGAACAGCTCTGTTCTCCCGCTGGGGACAGACACTACCTGCTGAAGCCATCCCACAGCCAGACACTTGTTCCGTGCACATAAAGAATTTGCAGGCTTCCAGAGTTTTCTAGCTGAGATCATTTGTACGTGGATTCCCTTAATGCCAATGTGCAGTGCAGCATCACTTCGTCCAGGAGAGCTGTTTGTTAAAGCTAAAAATACCCATTTCAAAAGGCCCAGCACCTTGCAGCAAGTTTTCTAGTAAAAGGCCAATTTATTCATCATCATCATCATCTTCATAGTAGCGATTCCTTTTGATCTGTTCTTCCACGGACAGATCTTCCACGTCTTCCCCCTCCCAAAAACCAACGTCCTGGGACTTGCGGTGCTGGTTTGGAGATGATTCCTTAGCGGTCACAACATCAGCTAGGCTGGAGTGTTTAGGAGAATTTGGTTCAAGGAGTTCTTCCTTTGGAATTTCTGGCTCCTCTGCAGTGTGTTCTTCCTCATCTGTGTCTGCATTCATCTGGCCATTCTCTACAACACTGTGCTCCACTGTTTTGGTATCAGACAATTCCCGTTCTTCCTCCACATTTTTCTCCTGGATGTTCCTGTGCTCAGCCTTCTTTTCCTTTTGCTTTTTCTCCACGACAGCCTCTCTCTCCAGTTCCTCACTCCTTTTCAATGTGTCTCTCTCTTCCTTAGAAGGAGAGGGTGAGTTCTCTGTTCTATGGCCTTTAACAGATACTGTTCTAAACGAGGCTGCAACTGTAAAGGGGCGACTTCGCTCCTTCAGCGAGGAAGATCTTCTTAACTTTTTGAGATCCAGGTCCACATCCTCCTGCACGTCTGGCTTGGAAATCTCTTCTTCTGGAGGCCACTTGGGTTTGAGTACTTTGATGCCCTCATCTAAGGCACTTCCTTGGATACTTTGGTCAGATGGAGGTGGCCAGGCAATCCTGAGCTTTTTTGTTTCTGCTGGTCTTTCCTCTCTTTCAGGCACAGCTGAAGCTTTGGCTTCCATGCTTGCTGCCAGAACTCCCACTTTTGCAATCGGGGCATCCTCCACTCCTGGGCTTTGTGGAGTTTCTGGTGCGTTCACACCATGGACGGTTTTCTCCGGGGATTCCTCACATTCAGTTTTAC
This sequence comes from Prinia subflava, assembly GCF_021018805.1. Classification (NCBI taxonomy): domain Eukaryota; kingdom Metazoa; phylum Chordata; class Aves; order Passeriformes; family Cisticolidae; genus Prinia; species Prinia subflava. The sequence goes on along the minus strand of NC_086280.1, from coordinate 751,371 downwards.
CTGCCCACAGCTCCTTGTGCTGCTTGTGTCCAAAGCCCTCGTCGTAATTGCCTTTGGACTTGAAGAGCTGATTGAAGTGAGGCTTGCAGTAGATGTTCCCCCGCAGCGACGCGTACGTCCCCAGGCTGCTCAGGAAACACAGATCAAACGTTAGAGCTCAGGGCCACTGACATGGATATCTGCTTTACTTACAAAACTAAACAGATTACAGATCTGTTTTGTGTTACAGATGAGATTCAATTCCAGTCTTTCACACATTCAGAAAGCCCTCAGGGTTTGTATGGCTCTTTCTAGGAATTCTTTACAAAGCAGGACATTTTATTTTTCCCCACGTAAAATTACATTAAGTGTTTAAAAATGGCATCAAGTGCAGAAGCAGGTCTGTATTGGCTCTCCTACACAAATCACTGGGTTATGGTGACTTCCAGCTCAGCTCAGCAGCACCTTCCTCAGCTGTGAGAGGAAAATTCCCTTCCCCAAGGGCAGCCAAGGGAGCAGCGCGCATACCTGAGCTTGCTGTTGCAGTAGGAGCAGCGGAAGCAGCTGATGTGAAACACCTGCTGGTTGGCAAAGAGCCTTTCCATGGGGTACACGGTCTTCTGACACCCAACACACGTTTCCTTCACTGGCAACTGGAATTTCTACAGGGGGAAGAGGAAGTTTGTTAACTGGGAAACACCTCAGCTGCTGGGGACTTGGCGTGGGTTCATCACAGCTTCCTGAGCTCTCAACAACTGCAGTCACTTTCTCTGATTATGGAGTCTGGTGGGCAGCAAGAAGCTACAACAGGCCCTCGGGGTTGCTGTGGCTGAAGGGAGCCAGGATTTCACCCCAGTGAATCCCAGGAGCATCACAAGGTTGGGAAGAACAATGAGAGCACTAAAACTGTTCCCCAAAGCTGTCTCATCCTTTCCTGCAACCTCAGATTTAATTGGTAGCAGAATGATGATACATTCCAGTTGATGACAATCAGTGTGAGACTTACCAAAATAATAAAAATAGGGCAGAAAACGAGAATCTTGAAATGGTTTGGGTTGGAAAGGACCTTGAAGGTCAGCTAGCTCCAATCCCCTGCCATGGTCAGGGACACTGTCCACCAGAAGAGTTAAAAGAGCCTCAAAAGTTGCAGGGTGGGAGAGGAAAGGAGTGAAACAGGCTGCCCAATGGCTTGAAATGATCCATTTTTGTTAAATCTTTTCTCTCAAAGAGGAGGAAATAGTGTCAGCACCAATACAACAGCAGGAAACACTCCTGACTTCACTTGTAAACAATTCCAGCTCTGTCCCAAAGAAACCACACTCAGGTTTCAGGACTCACAGCCCCCCAAACTTGCTCAAGATTCAAAGTGAGCAGAGCTTTGAGGTTAAACAGGTAAAATTCTTACGTGCTTACTGAATTTCCTGAGGGTTCAGTGCAAGGATAAACCTGAGCACTGAGCAGTCGAGGGTCACTGCTGTGCTGAGCAGCAACGATCACGGGTTTGTTTTCAGACAGCATCAAGGAAGCAGAACATTGTCCACGAGAAAAGGTCACTGCGTGCCATTTACTGCCTGCCTGAAATCTATTAACACTGCCCAATGGGGAGGACACTTCACAGGATAAATTAAATAACACAACATTGGCATTTTGAGGCTGCATGTTGATTACCAGTGATTTAGCAGCCCAGCCTCCACTCCAGGCTCTGCACAGACATATATATATATATATATATATCTTGTAGTGTGGCATTTCCTTGGCAAAGAATTACCCACTACAAACTTACTGAAAGCTTTACGGAAAAGTCTGGTGGCTAAAGAAAAAACAGGAAGGTCACAGGAAGGCATAATCACAGAAATTTATTTATAACAGTCTAGAAACAATGGTTAGGAATGAAAGTTCCAGTGTGTAAGGGCAGATTGCTGAAGATGGAGCCAGCTCAAGTCGCTTTGTCACAAACCATCAAGTTTGCTGCCAATTTAATTCCATTTTAATAATTGTTTCAGGGTTTCCAGGCATTGCTTGAAGTTACAGTAGATTAAAGTTCCGATGATGACAGCTTCACTAACAAAATTCAGAATTCCTTTCTAAAAAGAATCCACAGTTTCTAGGTGCTGCCAAAACTCCAGATCTTGAGTCACTAAACGAAATCTCACAAAAATGAGATTTACTGATGCCAACAAAAAAATCTAATCACCCTTGCCACATGGACCAAGGCAGCAACAATCTTTGCTTGCCCATCAAAACATTTTCTCCCTGCAAGCTCAGTTTTGCACGAGGGCATTGGTTTTGCACGGTGACACAACAGTGCTGGCACAGGCTTCTGCAATCACATCCCCACCCAAGGAGAGGGACTTACTTGCACACCACAAGCCCTACTGGGCTGTGAAGAGACAGAAATTCCTTTCCAGGGTACTACAGAGAGGAGCTACAGGAGGAGGATGAGGCCCAGTAAGTAAAGAAAGGACTCGAGAGAAAGCTGAGCTCACAGTAGGAGGGAAGCAGAAGGCAGGAGGAGAGGTTAGGAACCAAGAGCAGGAGACAGAAGCTGGAAGAGACAAATAGGAACCCTGCATGAATAAACAGAAGCTTCTATCTCACACAGTGCAGCATCTAAAGCAGTAACTGAGCAAAAGGCCAAAATGGTTCTGATAATATCAAGAGAGTGTCAGGACATGCAGGTTTTGTGTCACAGACTAGGATCACACCACTCTCCCTGGCAGCTCCAATTTCCACACTGGCATTTCTCCCTTGCACACTGGGATCTCCCCAGGCTCTGAGCTCCTCCCAAAGATGGGAAAACAACAAAAGCCCAGTTGTTTCCTCAGAAGTGAGCCAGGAAGTGTGTGGCAGCCTGGGGAATCAGCATCCCAAGCCCAGACAACACATGTGATGAGCAAGCACAGCCTGACAAAACATCCAGCGCTGCCATTTAATCAGATTAGCAAATACATCCCCGTCCCAAAGTTCTCCATCTGCTTTATGGCTCCCTAAAGAAACTGTAACATCAAAGACTCAGAAAGGCAAATCTGATTTTTATAGAGTCAGGCAACACAGTGCCCTCACTATAGCGTTACTACCAGTTGCAGTTACCTTGGGAACAGCTTGAAGAGGAGCAAAGCCAAGTCCCAGCCTGTTAAAGGCTCTGGAGATCAGCACCAGGACCTCAGGGCCCATCTCCAGGAGCACAGACAAGCCCTGAAACCATCCCCTGCTCCAGCCCCTCTGCCTCTCTGTCTTAGGGGTGTAACAGAGACAAGCAACTCCCACCCAGCCTCTGGAAAAACCCCTGACTGCTCTGAGGTGTTTTCCACCCTGAATTAGTGCTCTCACAGTCACACTCTGCTGAGGATGCAGCAGGCATTGGTCCAGTGACTGCCACACCTTTATGCTTATGCACATTTAGGCTTTTCAGTATTAAATCAGTATTAAATTAAGTGGCATCAGTTGGTTTTAACCTTCGCCAGGGTTTGAGACTGAAGAGCTGCGTTACCTTCACGGCTTTTGGCGGAGAGGCCTCTGTCTGCCCAGCTGCTTTAGCACCAAGGTTCTGCTGCTTGGAGCTGACAGATTTCTGAGCTTCTGCCTCAGTGTCCAACTGTGCAGCTGAGGGAGCAGAGGAGGGAGAAAAGGCAATTACAAAGGCTTCAAACTGTGGGCAGCTTACGCTCGCCAGACCCACCAGAGTATCAGTTCCAGTTAATGGAGAGGGAGCTGCACTTAAAAAGCGTGAAATCAGGGCAAAAGGAGTTACAAATGTCTTAAAATTACAGCTGCAAATGAACTGCTAAACACAAAAGAAATTCTTATGAAGTCTGTGTTAGGCACAGGACAGATTTTTAGTACAATTTTTATTAATTAAGCATTTGAGAGGGCTCACCATGGCCATCCTCCAGCAGAGCAGAGTGCAAAGACAAGCTGTTCTCACCTACAGAAACCTGCAAGAGAAAATGAGACAATGAGAACCTCTGAGATCTGAACAGTCATGGCCCCATGGAGGCAGCAGCCAGGGAGAGACCAGAGGGACTCAGGACAGGAGCTGTTTTTGAGGCACAAAAGGGTCCAGCTGAGTGTCAAAAGAGTCCTTGCTACAACACAGACACCCTCACAGGGTTCACACGTACAAACATCATTTCTGTTTCCTTGTAAACCTTTATTAACCCTCAGAAATCTTCGTTGATTTGTTGAGGTTCCTCCCAGGTTTTCTCACTTACAAATCCCCTTGACCCCAAGCAACACATTTACTGGAAATCTCATAGTTCCCTCCAACATTTGACCAATCGCTGGCATTTAGACATTCAGCAGAGACTGTGCTCTTGGGGGAAAAAAAACCCCAAAACCAAACAAAATTTGAAAGACCACCTGAATTAAAAAAAAAAAAAAATTGTCAAACCATAAGCCTGTTCCATGGTTGGGACAAACATGCCAGATCTTCCTTGTTTATCCTCCTTCAGAAACAAATTAGTAATTAAAAAAAATTTAAAAAACAACAGGAGTTGGATCTAAATCAGTTTCAAATACTAAACAGAATCATAGCATTGCTTAGTTTGGAAAAGATCTTTAAGATCAAGTGCAACCATGAATAAAACCTGCTGCAGATAAAGCTCTTGATGTATAACTCTTTATTAAACTTGGCACTGTTGCTATTAAATCAAATAGTTTTAAGTAGCTACAGTGAGGAACTAAAGTACTGTAACAAGATTAAGTGCAAATTAACCTTAATGATTGAAAAATCCATTGCAAGCAACTGAAATTTGTCAATTAAAGAGGTAATGAGGAGGGAAGTTGCATGTGTTAACATCCTCTGGTCTGCTGTACCCCGGTGTCCTGAACATGTTCTGAGGCTGCTGCAGTGACACACGCCTGGCTGCTGGATGTGCCACGGGTGCAGTGTGAAAAATGACAGAGTGAAGTGTCTTTTGTTTCCTTTCTGCCAGAGGATTCCCATTTCTGACATTAACGACAAGCAGTGTTAATTAGGCTCATTTCCAAGTTCACCACGTCCCTTCCAAAGGACAATCCTGGCTCCCAAACAATGCTCCATTCAGGTTCTCACTGCACCTGGACACCTCAACAAGCAACTCTGCAATTACAGCTGAACACAAGAAATTTTATTCCAATCTTCCATTCACAACAGGGAGATATTCTGATTTAACAGGTGCTCCTTTAATGAACTCACCTTGGAGCAAGAAGCAGCCTGGACCAGTCAGACACGGAGCTGCTCAGCTGTCTCTGAGGAACAGCTGAAAGCAAAGATTTGGCCCCTTGCCCAAGGAAGGCTGAAAAGCTCTAAAAGCCCTCCTGGCATTAAGCTGCCACGTGTTCAGCCTGGATGGAATACACAGTACCCCAATTATTATTCAGCTACTTTTATCCCGTCTGCTGTCCCCAGTTCAGGGAACAAACGCTCGAGTCCAGTTTACAGAGTCTCAATTTATAGCTGGAGCTCAGAACCAGGAACGAACCCAAACTGCCATTCTCAGTTACCCTAAAATTTAGCCACTAAATGCAGAAGAAACAGTGACAAACTCCTTTGGCTTGGGTCATACAAAACTGCTCGTGGGGGTTTTTTTAACTGGTGTGGGGTTTTTATTTATAAAAACCCACCATAAAACAAACCTAACAAGACAGAAAAACTCTCCCAGAAAACTTATCTCTAGACGTTCTCTTCCACAGACACTTGCTGTCTCATAATTCAGAGACAGTCTAAAAAGAACAATTTAAAAACCCAGGAATTTTGCAGCATGTAACTAATCTGCATCAGCTGCTCACGTTCAATTCCCAGATGGCATGTGGAACATGGAACCAGTGCATCAGCTGTGCTTCCACAGCCAGTTCCACTTAAAAATCAAATATTTGACCTCCACCAGCACGGGCATCTTACCTTCTCCCCATCCTGACAGGAACTGGAGTCCTCAACTGGTGCCATATTCTCCTTCTGCCCAGATTTGTAATTCTTGGGTTCACTCTCACTGGCTTGAATCTCACTCTATAGGACAAAGCACTGGAAAGGTGACAGGTTCTTTTCCCCTGAGAAAATGCTTGCTTGCTGTTTTTCTTGAAATGTTTTAAAAACTGTTTTTCTAGTATGTGGAGTGATAATTGAAGGAATGTGCAGACACTCGTTAAGTGACATATTCTAATGAGGGAACAGGATTGGGCTGTAGAATTTTACTGTGCTCTAAGGAGGTAAAGCCAGTGTTTTCTGAGCAGCCTTTTTCTTCCAAATCCTGTTTAAAATCAACTCCTAAGTATTCCCTGGTCAATCCACATCTTCCTTTTTGAGGAAGGTTAACTTTGCACTTGGAATGACAAGTATTTCCAGACAAGCACTGCCTAAAGCACAGTGTAATTGCTAAATACAATTTGACATAAAAGCAAATCCCATATTTGCTTCAATTCTAGTCAAAACCCTCTTTTTTGCTGAGATTTTTGTTCTTGATAGATTGACTTAAGCCTTTCACAGAAGGATCTTTCAGACTTTAAAACCAATAAAATCAGTGAAACCTCGTGTTTCCTTCACTGCCATAGGACACAAGACCATTGGAAGCCTCGTGCTTTTCACAAGGCACCTCCTCTGTGACATGAAAGAGGAAGAGCCACAAGCCAGCACCAGCATTTCCTGCACTTGGAAACAAATCTCCACAAAACCAACCACATCCAAGAGGTTCCTGTCAAATGCTGGAATTTTTAATGTTTAGATCTCTGTATCTGCTGTTCAGCACCTCTCCCTCCCCTTCCACCACACAGAGCTGATTGTTCCTCACCCCTACTCGAACCAAGTGTCCATCAGGTTTAATCCAGGCCTTATTACATGACAATGCCCTGAAATTGCTGTTCCCAAGAGAGATTGTGGCCTTCCTTCGTAGCCCAGGTGAGAAGGGCAGCACAAACACCACACTTAGAGCAAAACCAGCCCTGACTGCTGTGGCAGCAGGGAAGGAGAAGATCCCAAGGGCAGGGCTGCTGCTGGAACCCCTGTCTGCTCCATCTCACACTGCCCTTGTCCTCGTGCCAGGCAAAATGGGAAGAGATCGTGCCCAAATGGGGCATCCTGAGAGCATCAGGCTGGACTGACACTAAACCAAGAGCATTGGAGAGCTGCAAACAGGAGCCTCTGGAGAAATGGCAAATCTCTTGCCATCAGGACAGAATTTAGTGACTCAGCCACCACCCCGAGCCCCAAACTGGAAAAGGCGTCAGGAAATGAGCCCAGGCGAGGCACAGGAGGCAGAAATGGGCAATTAGGTTAATCAGATTTGTTGCAGTGGCTGCAAGGACTTTCCATTCATGCAGGGAAGGTTTTACTGACCCTCCTCCCACAGCTGGGGAACCTGACCCACATGCAGATGAAATTCAGGAGTCATTTGAGCTGGAAGAGGCCCTTGGATCTCCAGAGACTCTGGGAAGCAGGCTCTCCTCTGAGGGAGAACAGCACTTTGGGCTCTCATTTCCAGGGCAAGTTTCCCAACCTAAAAAGGCCTTTCCTCTCCAAATATCACTCTGGTTCATAAAAGTAATACTTGAGAAATATAAGTCAGCAAAAGCATCAGAATCTTCCAGCAAATGTACCTAAGCAGTTTTTAACAAAAGCTGAAATTCCTGAAACCTCCTCAGCTGCAACACTTCATTAACTGTTCAGTTCCTGGTCAAATATTTGCAAAACAGGCAGAGGTTCATTCACTGCAAGAGTCTAATTGGATTCAGAGAGTGGGGAGAAATCCTGAAGGGAGGTGAAAAGCAAAAGCGAGGAAAACACTGGAGATCCTAAAGCTGCAGGCCAAGAGATCCAAGTTCTGAGCACTGTGTGACACAAAGTCACTTCATCTCACTGTGCCTCAGTTTCCCAGAGCTTAGAGCTGATGGACAACGTGGGATTGAGTTGAATTTTTTAAACAAAACCAACAAACATGTAGAGAGCTAAAGACACTCAGGATGAAAAAGAATGTCAACCATGCTTCCGAAAGACCTCGGTCAGGGTGCCAGCAATTAATTCCTTGGAAATCTTTCAATTATTCCAGGAAGATGCAAATATTTCTTCCTGCAGTTTGTAGAGGCAACTCTTCACCAGAAATTACTCCTATGGGCACAGTTATTTTCCAAATCCCTTAAGCAGCCTGGTTGCCATAAGATCTTCTTTCCAGTCTCAGGCTAAGCCAGAAATTCACTTCCACACAAACCAGACTTACCATGGGACTGATGCCTGAGGAGCTGCCCTGCTTGGACACAGCTGCCTGGTACTTGGCCAGTCTGTCCTTTATTGATGTCTCTGACAAACGGGGCATGTCCAGGTTCTTCCTGGTCTCTGCCTTGTCTGGACTGGTCTCTACAAAATACCCTGGTAAAAAACAGCCAAACGTGAGTCACGGATAACTCAGAACACTGCTAAGATCCTTCCTGGGGAGAATAAACACATTGCCATTCTCTGCAGGATCTGCCAGCGAGGACACAAAGTGTTTCACTAAGGAGTGAGACCCAGGGGAACAGCTGGAGGTGTGCCAGGGAGGAGTTAGGCTGGATATCAGGAAAAGGCTCTTCCCCTTCAGGGGGTCAGGCACTGCCCCAGGGCTGCCACAGCTCCAGGAGCTCTGGACAATGCTCCAGGCACAGGGTGGGATTGTTGGGGTGTCTGTGCAGGGCCAGGGGTTGGGCTGGATAATCCTTGGAGGTCCTTTCCCACTATGAGTATTTTTAATACCAGCCATTGGTGGAAATCCCCCAAAATTGCAATTCGTTTGCTAGAAAAAGGTCTCCAAACAGATAAAAATACATGATTTTGTTTAAGTCAAAGCTCACAGTAGCTCCCTGTGGCCAGGATAGGAGGGATGAGGATTGAAGCAAGGAGGCAGAAGGATCATTGACTGCCTGCTCACTGCTTCCTAAATTACCTTGACGATTAAAACTAGGATTGAGATGCAGGAAAGAATGCATTGCTTTTCTTAATTGTTGGTCATTCCCTGTGCCTTGGTTCAGGAATGGAATGGTTTAAAACTCCCAGCAAGGCTGTTAATTAAAAGGGATGCTGATGGGCTTTGCAGCTGGACGGTGGCTGCACTGCCTTCCACTTTGGAAAGGCAAAAGTTATTTCATAAAATCCTTGAGATTGGAAAAGCCCTCCAAGACCAGCGAGTCCAACCTCTGACTGATCCCCACCTTGTCACCCAGACCAGAGCCACGTCCAGCTGTTCCCTGGACACCTCCAGGGAAATTTCTTTATTGTACAAAGTAGCTTCATCTCCTAAACAAACCCCAACCCAGCCAAAGCCCATCCCTGAGGTTTCCTGACCTGCAGTGCTGTGGCTCCTCTCTCCCTCGCAGTCCTCCAGGGAGAGGCTGTTGTCCGAAATCCTCCTGCCCACGGCGGCCCTGCGCGGCTCCCGGGGGCCCTGCTGGGGACAGAGCCTCCGTCAGCTGCTGCACACGCAGGGACTGCTCTGGGTAATCCCCTGGCAGGCACAGGTGTCACTAGCAAATCTGCTTTACTGCAATAAACAAGTCTGGCGGGTGACATCTTATTTAAGCAATATAAAGTTTGATCACAGAGTACCTGACCCTCTGTGTCACCTGGGAAACGCTTTCTTGAAGAGGTCAGTCGGTGCCCTTTGGGTGTTCTCTTGATTGAAAAGGACCACAAAGATCAGAATTTTAGGTCGTTCCCACCACATATACAAAACTTCACTCTACATTTTTACATTTCATGTAATTTCATGTAATTTCTGTTGAACCCAATAGTCACAGTCATTGTATGAAGATTTAAAATCAGAAAAAGGATGCAAGGAACCGTTTATCCAAACTCTGCATGCATTTTCTGCCACAGAAAAAGGAATTAATAGTATTGTCATAGAAGTTATCTAGAGTTATTTGTTTTGGCTTGGATAGTTCAGGCATTTGGTACCAAATATTTCCTTAATTAGATCTGATAAGGCTGAAGCTTAAGCAAGAGTGTTAGAGATAAATATTCTCAGATCTCCAGGATAATCACTCGGTGCTGCAGAGCTGGACAGGGTGTCCTGCAGCACCACACAGATGCTCTGGCTGCCTCAATCAGATTTTATTCTTATTTGTTGAGACCAACTCCTCAGAATCTAAAGCTCAGCAAAAGAAAGCACAAAAAAATTTCCGCATCTTTGATAAAAATTTGTAAGCACAGAGTTAAACTGGACTCCATCAAGGTAGGATTATTCACAGCTGAAAGTCAGCCTATAAAATCCTAGAAGGTGCTGGACCTTTGTTCCCTCTCTAGGAAGAGTTAAATCACAGTTGGAAATTCAGATTGAAGCTAATGTAGAGAAAAAGGCAGGTTTGGCAAGATGCTCCAACCACACATTCCCCATCAGTTCCAACGACTTTCTGATTTGCTGCTCATCAAACTGAAGGAAATTCCAAAGTTTTATTTTCGCAGAACTGCAGTGTAAGACAATCACTGTGAAAAATCAGGCTGCTTTCCACACAAACAGCAACTTCACCAGGAAAGGAAAATGCAGCTGGAAAAACCTCTTTTTCCATTGGCACGGGAAATAACCACTGTTTCTGTGGTTTAAGACTTTGGTAACTTTTCTTACTGGAAAAGAGCTTTAGCTCTGACAAGTCTTGCACTGACCAATGGGCTCAGGTCTGGGAGTGCCTGCACACTTGTAAAGACTTGCAGGTCCCTCATTCCATGAAAACTATTCTTAGATAATTCTTATTCAGTTAATGTCCCCTCTAACACCACCCTGAGCCCACGAGTCTGGGGTCCTTGCAGCTCAGAAATTCGGGGTCCAGAGGGTCCATCAGGAAAAGCTCAATCAGCAGAAGCAGCTGAAGGGGGCTGCACTCCAGAGCCCTGCCAGCTCCTCCTCCTGCCCTTTGCCACCTCACATCTGCAGGTGTGACAACTTCACCTGAGCAGCTTTTCCGTGGGTGAGCTGCAGAACACAGAGTAAAAATCCCAACCACCAGAACACAAAAGCTTTAGAGCTCAGGGGTATTTCAGTAAACCTACAAATATCCTACAAATATGTGCACTCCTCTCACATGGAGGAAGCCCCCTTGAGGATTTGTCACTGTGGCTGGGCCACAATTCCCAGGGCACAGCTTCTGCTGCTTTGGAAAGGAGATGAAACATTCCTCGTGTGTGGAAAGCCCCGAGTTCTCAGACTTGTGTAAGTGCAGAAGCACCGTGAGCACAGGTAAAGCTTCGCCTGAGGCAGAAACTGGGCAAAAACCCAAATCAAAGTTACACCTATGTCATTACAAACCACCTGTGCCAGACGTGACCCTGCCACGAGGTCGCCTACACAGCCAGGTTTGGCCTTAAAGGAAAAACACAAACCAGCCTGGAGACAACTTTTTCAGAAATGTTGCAGATCTGATCCTCCTCCCCCCGGGCGTGCTTTCACTATCACTTACAGGAAGAATCCTTTGAACATCAGGTCTTTTATCAGTTCCAGCCTTTGCTTAGTGCTGAACCAATCCAGGCTGCCTTGCCTGCCCCTAATGGGATTAGAGCAGTTTGTTTCCATGAAAATACAATAAAAGAAGATCTGCCTCCTATCTGGTGCAGAAGACAGAGCAAGATCTGAGTGAATAAATGATGAGATTTTACTTACAATCCTGAAAATGAGAGTAGGTTTGTTTAGAGTGGGAGATGGAATCAGGAAATCCAGGCTCTAACCTGGATCCCTGCCCCAGATGTGCCCAGCAACCATGGAAGTTGATTTATCAGCACTGCCAGCAGCCTCCAGCCGTGGGGCTGCTTAGTTCACACCCAGGTTTTGTCAGCAAAGCTCTGACAGCACCAACACATCAAGTCTTCAGTAAAGTCCAAGGAAAACTGCCATCTCTCAGCTGAATTTACACTTGGACTCAACAACAGAGAGGAATTTTCCACCAAAACGGTTCCATGAAGCCTCGCTCAGGAAAAAGCACAGGAAATAAGTGGGAGAGGCAACTGCAGAGCTGCAGTGCTGCCGTGGCTGCCACCTCGCTGAGCCACCCCTGGGTCCCCACAGCACCCAGCTCCCTTCTCTGCACCGACCCAGATCAATCCCAGAACCAGGAATCCAATTCCAAACACGCCCCATCTCCCATCACATCTAAACTTCACTCCTTTTCCCTTCTGCCCTAACAGATTAACCTGGGATAGGGGTTTTGAACAGAACCCCACCAGTTTTGGATGGTATTTACTGGGTTTAGCTGGTTTTCGACAGGGTTTGAATTGCTCAACTTGACAAACTATCAGTTTCAGATTCACTCAGCTGCAAAACAATTTATTCCCCAGGCTGAGATAAAGTTGCTCGAAGCCCATCTGCAGAATTCCAGGGGAATCCTGAGTGATTAATCCTACAGCAAGAGTTCAGGGAAGGTCTGTCATGGGCAGCTCCCATAGCATGACAAAGACTCCAAAAATTCAAGTTGTGAAATGACTTCACACAGACCCAAAATTCCCTTTAACACCGAGTTGCTCCTCTGAGCCCTAAACTGTTACATATTGAAGCAACTTTTGTCCAAAACGCGTTTGTTTTAGTCAATACTTCAAAAAAACCACCCGCAGTAAAACAAAGCCAGGAGGAGAGGAAATGATGAGAAAACTGGAAAATCCACCAGCATCGAGGCCTCGGGACTGAGCTGCAAGTCCCGGGCATATGCAACTCATTTTGGAGTTAAGCAATTCCCCCCGGGACACGCCGGCTGCAGTCCACATGTGGGATCAGATTTCATGAGCACTTGGAAGAAAAATGCGAGCCCTGAACATTTGCAAGTCAAAACTGGTGAGGGCAGGAGCTGCTCTGGCCATCTCGGCTTCCCTTTCCCTCAGTGAGGATTCTTTTTTTTCCCCGATAAGAAATATTTTGTAAGAAACAAAGGTGAGAGTAGAGCAAGGAAAGGATGGGAGTATCTCACTATATGTGTGTGTGTGAGTTTAGACGATTCATATTGATACAGATATCAAAAACTCACTCCTTACTGCTTCATTTCGATTGCAACAGTTCTGATTGCTGAGCTCACTTCAAACAGTTCATTACTCTTTCATATATTAAAAAGTAAGAAATACCTACATATGTATTTTTATGCAATTCACATTTGCATAACTTATTGTAATCTTTACACAAGACACAAACAATCCCAACCTACTTTACAAAACAGTAAATTCCACACTCATTTTCCCCCCTTCCACTGAACCCCATCAAAAACAAATTCACTTTACTCCAGTGAGCAGTCACGGGCTGCCACAGCTCCGAGCACCCCGCACGTACTTGAGTGACTCGAGTAAGTCACCAACACCACGACGCTCTGTTCCCACTAAAACAATGAGCACAATATTTGCGGAGTCAATAGCTGGAGCCACTCCCTCCCGGGATTTTCCTGAGGCAGCAGCAGCTTTAGCTTCTCCACGGTTTGGGAGGGACAGATCCTTACCTTGGGCTGAGGCGCTTCACCCTTCTCGAACATCATCTTGAGCTTGCTCAGGGGCACGCTGTACTTCTCGATCCTCCCCGGAGACTCCGACCTCTCGCTGCCTTCGGGCTTTTCCATTTCACGGGGCTCTCTCACGCAGTTTTCCATGCTGCCACTGTCCCGGGAATGGCTCTGGGGCTCGGCGCTGTCACCGGCGGGACACTGCGGCTGGCCAGGGGCACCTCCAGCCCCCGGGGATGGCGAAGGGGCGCGGCCGCTGCCGACCTTGTGCCTCACCTCAGCGCTCCGGACCGCGTCCTTGCCACACTCCGGATTCTCCCACTTCTTCTTCAGCACGCTCAGATTCCCCCTCGTGAAGTGAGCGGGCAGATTTTCTGCGTTCTGCAAAGAGCAAGGAGTTAATTGCGGCTCTCCCAAGCACTTCCTTTCCATGCAGGAGGAAGCTCAGCAGCGATCCCCGCGCCCGGCCAGCTGTGAATAGTTACAGCTGTGCCACATGGAGAAAGCATCCAGGACAGGGAAGGAAGGAGGGGGAGAAGAGAAAAGTCAGGAGTAAGGCAGGAAGTGAGCAAACAGGAATGGCCTTATAAGGGAAAAGGAGTCAAACCCCAGGAGTTAAATGCCACACAAAAGAGCTGAATCCACATATGAAGGAAATGGGACTCAAATCCACACCAGGAGGGTCTCCAGTCCCAGAACAAGGAAACAGGAGCACAAGCGGCCATAGGAGATGGCTGGTGGGCCGAATGCTGCAGTGTCTTCAGAAGAACAGCTATCAGGCCTTCCAGAGGCTACAAAACAGCTCTGAGAAACCATTAAATCCTTGGAGTTACCTGTTTCTGCTCTCAGACAACAGCAACACCTCAGTTCCCAGAGACCTGCCCAGGATTTCACACCACACACCCAAAGCTCAAGCCAAGCACCCACAACAAACATCCTTCTGCTCCAGTTTAAAACTAACCAGTAACTTACTGGGATTTTTGCTCTATTTCACTCAGCCCATGGAAAGCTCTGCTAGGGACACCCACACGAGTCACTGGCACTGCCTCAGCCCCAAGGGAACGCCCGGAGCAGCATCACCTCACACCCAGCCCACTCCTCCTGCCAGCATTTCCCTCTCCCCAGAGCACATCTGAATTCAAATCCAATACCTGCCACCATTGCATCTTTCCTGTCTCTCCCTCACGGAGACCACTCCAAACTCATTGCAAGTGGAGCAGGACTGCCAGGCTTACGGGAATTAACCGGCATTAGCGGCTATATTGGGATTTAAGTCTCTCACCCTATTACTCTTCTGGTCACATTTTGAATGCTGCTTTGCAAATTGACTTGAATCCACTTACACTTCAAAAAAAAAAAAAAAATCAGCGCGTTTGAGTGTATTGGAAAGAAAGCATTAAAATTATAAAGAAGTGTTGTAATGGAAGAGAAATATTGAAAATTGTGTGGCAGGTTTCTACGGGAACGCCTCTGGAATTCCAGCACCAGTGGGATTCCACAATCCACACTTCCTAACACAAGCCCCTCCTGCCTGAGACGTGCCTGTTCTCTGATCACAGGAAGACTGACAGGCACAAGCAGTGAAGAAAATTTAAGACTGAAAAGTAATTTTTAGAATTATTATTTTATCCCGTTTATATCCCAAAGCACAGCTCCCCAAGCATTAGAGAAATCAAGGCAGCAACTTTCCTACAGATCCTGAAAATATTGGCAGTGCTTTAAAATAAAAATTACCCTGAGAACCAGGACAAAGCCCTGCAACCTTATCAGCCAAGGTTCCCTAACCCCTGAACGCAGTGGAGGTTACAGGAGGGAATATGGGGCTGTAACAGAGCCAAGGAGGTCAGTGCTGCATTTGCAGCCATGGAAGTCACTTCAGAAAAGATCCTACAGCTCTTAAAGTCACACCTTGGATTTCAGGGAGGCTTGGAGGCTCCTTTTAAGCACTTTTAAATTTAAGAAAGGAAAAGGCACTACACGAGTGCCTGCAGCTAAGAACAGGAGCTGGATATTCCTGGCTTGTGGTTAACTCATTTTGCCTTCTGCTGAGGAGAGAATTGGTGATTCAACACAGCTTTGGGCAAGAAACTTCCTTTCCTCCACACTGGGAAAAAACGTGGAGCATGAAGCAAAAGCAAATCCTGTGTCTAAGCCAGGTTTTCTGCAGGACACACAGCAGCAATTTTGATATTCCAAAAATCAACTGTCACAGCAATATTGATGCAGGTGATCCATCCTGACTGCAGGCTGTGCTTATTCCCAAGGAAACAAACACTTATACAAAACACTTACAGTTCTCTTCTTCTCAGCAGTGGCTTCTTCAGCAGCTTTCTGATACCTTTGAGAGAATGAAAAACAAACAAAACCCAAGTTTTAACCAGAAAACTGAATACTCCTGAAGACGGCTGAGATTTTTCTTCCCCCACCAAAGGTTTTGTGCACCCCCTGGATCAACTAAAACTAGAGGCTGGACAAACAGCAGCAAATAACACAAAGCCAAGTGACAGACACATTTTCAGTCATCCAGTTTACAATAATAACACCCATTAATACTTTTCATTCCCTAAGCACTGTGATTCCCAAATAGAGACAGTTTACCTTGGAATAGCTGTATTGTTCCCGCCACCCAGCTGTCTGCTGTGCCCCCTCGCAGGAATAACTCAGCTCTTTTTATACAGCAGCTGCTGAACCAGAACAAATTCCAGCTTGGCACATGCCGAAAATCTCCCTAAGTGCCAGTGGATTTTCCTCTGTGGGCTGGGAACTGCCCCCATTCAGCACTTGGCTCCTGAGCAGCTGAGCCACCACAGCCCTCTGCAGATAAGCCACGCTGGATCATGAATCAAAGTCCTTTAAGGAGCTGGAGCAAACTCCCAGCAAGCTGCACTCCCCGCTGGGTGTCCCTGCACAGCCCTCGCTGGTTACTGCGCTGCACAGGGTGATTGCACCTGGCCTCTGAAATATGAAAATTAGTGACAAATTCTGGCCATTCGAAGGAGAGTTCTGCCTTTCAGAGAGAAGGAACCCAGCTTGGGCAAAGGGTGTTTCTGTTTTCCTTATCTGTGGAATTCTGCTTTTGATACAACAGTGAGCGTGCTACAGGCTGTTGCTCCTCTTTAATTCATGCAAACACACTAACCCACATCCAAAAGGGTCCAAATTTGAGCACAACGGGCTGAGAAAGTGATGCTGGGGGAAGAGGGATCAATACTGGAAGAAGAAACAAAGGAACACAGATGAAAGTCAAGTAGCACCTGGAAAACAGATGACAACTGAGTCCCAGCCCTGTGAGTCAGCCCAGCATGGGGCACATTTCTAATCTCTGCTGTTGCCTTTTGTGTCTCTGACCTGACAAAACTGATTATATGGGATGGAGAAAAATGTTTTCACATACAAATATTTAATTAACAGCACTTTAAAAAAGTCACACTCCCCCCTGGGGCCATCAGGTGGCAAAGCCAGAGAGCAGGACTGTGTTTTTCCAAGGCCCTGACCCCACCTATGTAGAGGGACAGTACTTGATTAAGGAATAGCAGTTTGGATTACTTCCAGTAAGCCTTTTTCAAGGGATTATCAACATTCAGCAAGATGCCCAGGTTCTGTAATCAAGCTTCAGCAAGTGAATAAATTACCTTAACAAGGTGGTGACAGCAAACAGCTTCTCCCTGGGCCAGAGATGCACACAGGAACTCTGGAGCTGTGGGTGGGTAACTGTCCCTCTCCTACAGTCCATAAAGTTTGCCCCACACTCAGATCCAAATACCCCCAAACTTTGTTACACTATTAATGCCAGAGCCTCAGAGACTCAGTTCCCCAAATCCCATTGAAAACCCAGCTGTAGCCTATGTAATTCCTTAAGGAAATAAAAGCATTTCCAGGGAATCCATTGGTTACTACCACTCAGCTTTCGCAGGGTGTACAATATTTATGGTTTGAGTGTAATCCTTTTTCCATCTCTCAGAGAAAAGGGAAGCTTAATATTCCTTTTCTACCCAAGTCAGGAGAGGTTTAGCTGGATATCAGGAAAAGATTCTTCCCCCAGAGAACGGTCAGGCACTGCCCAGGCTCCTCAGGGAATGGTCACGGTCCCAAGGCTGCCAGAGCTCCAGGAGCATTTGGACAACACTCTGAGGCACAGGGTGGGATTGTTGGGGTGTCTGTGCAGGGCACAGCAACTGCGAGAGCAGCAGCCCCTGCTCCAGTGCCAGCTGTCACCTCCACACACAGCTGGTGCTCCCAGCCCACAGCACTCACTTGGAGAACCTCTCCGCGAGGGCCGAGGACTTGTTCTTGTTGACCAGGGAAAGCTCTTTTGCAGTGATTTTCAAGGACTGGGAGGTCCATTGCCTTCTGTTGAACGGGGAAGGCTCCATCTTATCTCCCCAAACCCCTGCTGAGGAAGAAGGAACAGTGTCAGCAGTAGGAATTGTGAGCAGAAAAGTTCCACAGAGTGATTCACTCCTGCGTCCCAGTGCCACCAGTCCTAACCCCTCGGGATCTCATCCATCAAC